>NC_091168.1:20340180-20551082 GCF_040958095.1 Procambarus clarkii | reverse complement strand
CACTTTACACTACGATCAGTTTCTTTACACCTGATGTCTCTGTTCACCCAGCAGTAAATAGGTACTCTTGAGATTTTAAGGGACCTGGCGTGGGTTGGACGTGGGGAAACCTGACTCCTGATGCCTCTTTTCACCAAGCATTAAACGGGAGTTAGGCAACTGTTTGGGGGGACATGATCCCGATATATAAAATTCTAATTGAAATTGACTAAGTGAACATTGCAGCATTGAGCATAGATAAAAACTGCAGAACGAGTGGGCATTGTTGGGAGCTAGAAACTAAGGCGTTAGACATTTTAGAGATAATTTTGTTCAGTGTCAATAAGTGGAACAGTTAGAGTAGTTAAGAGATGGAATGGATTAGGCAGTGACGTGGTGGAGGCTGACTCCATACACAGTTTGAAAAATGTGGATATGATAGAGCCCAGTAGGCTCAGGAAGCTGTACACCAGTTGACTAACAATTGAGAGGCGGGACCAAAGAGCCGAAGCTCAACCGGCCCTCCCCACCCGCAAACACACTTAGGTGAGTACCCACACCCACACACCCAACTAGGTGAGTACCCATTAAGGCTCAAGGTGCAGCTGTCCTTCCCAAAATAGGTACCCAAAGAAACTATTCACTAGCAGTGACGCATACACCCCTCCCTTCCCCCCCCCAATCACCCCTTCCCCATCACCCCTCCTCCCCATCACCTGGTGACCTAGGCACCAGGTGGTGGGTGACACCCATCACAGTCACCAACAACTTGGTGAAACTAAGCCCAGTGCTTAAGATCCATCTGGCGCTCTTAACTCTCATGTCTTAACTTTTGATCAATCACTTCCTGAATCAGAAATATATGTGTAATATCCTCACAATATATATATATATATATATATATATATATATATATATATATATATATATATATATATATATTCTTGTTTAATATTTTGTTTAGATTCGTATTATTTGTAATTTTCCCTCCCGCCTGTTTGTCTGCTGGCCTGGCTGGTAGAGCGACGGTTCCTCGCTTCTTGCGGGTCAGAGTTCTATTCCCGATAGCTCAAGCGGTTGAGCATCGTTCTTTCACTCATATTCCAGCACCGCCTAGCAGAACCCTTCAGTACTACCTAGCAGAATTCCCAGCACCCCACAGATCGCCGTCACAGCAGAAATTTATCTCCGCCGATCGACAAGTGTAATGATCACGACCTCATAAATACATATGCATGTGTAGCCGGCTGACTGTGGGAACAGCTCGGAGCGACAGAGATACGCCCGTGGGCGTGGGCGTGGAGGGAGAGAAGATTAAAAAGGATATCAAATGGGAATAAAGTGCATGTGAAATTATAGCTATGGATGACCTTTATAACGACAGTGAAAAATACTCGTTTTCTATCACTTCCACAAATTTGGATTCATCAATCTCTTTACGAGATCTGCACCTCTTAACGTTTTCCACTTACGAGATCTTCACCTCTTAGCTGGAAGATGGCGGCTTTAATCAGGACTCACTAAGCAGTTTACGACCTCGGAAACACCACAAGATCGTCCAAAACAATGACAACCTTGGCTAGATTACGACCTGGATTGGTCAGGCGGGTCGTTTGGGCTCGTACGTTCCTGCATGCATTGTTTACGATCGTTTGAACGGACTGTATACACACATACACACGCGTACGCACACACATATATACGAGCGTACATACACGCATACACACACACACGCGTACGCACACATATATACGAGCGTACATACACGCATACACACACACACGCACGCCAACTAGGCGAGTATGCATACTCACGAAATGCGGGGTTACAGGAGCCGGTTTGGGAGTGCGAGAGAGGGGGGGGGGGAGGAGGAGGGAAGGGAGAGGGGGGGGGAGGAGGAGGGAAGGGAGAGGGGGGATGGGGGTGCACTTGGAAGGGCCGGGAGGGGTGGGATAGGATGGGAGGGAAGTACAAGGTCACGGGAAGGGTGCTCGACACAGGGAGAGAAGACAGGTTTTTATTTTGCGAGACGGGGAACACCAGCGCTGAGGCCCTGTCTCTGATGCGTAGGACGAGTAGGTATAGACGGGACAGTTAGTCGAGGATGGACCGTGTCTGAACAGACACTGACAGACAGCTTGGGAGAGATGGGAAGATGTCCCCCTCTGTCTCTTTCCCAACTGGAGAGAAAGTCAGGAGGATATACAAATGGAAATTGAGACAGATATAGACAGGCATAGACAGGGGGGGGAAACAGACTAATGAACACGATAACAGATAGACATACGGACAAATAGACAGATAAGAACGTATATGGCATAGAAAAAACAGTATATACACACATAATCCTCATTTTCAAAGGAACTATGACTGATGCAATATTGTATTTAATGATTATGGCTGAACCCATATTGTATTTTTATCATTTAGACTGATCCAATATTGCATTTTATTAATAAGGCTGAACTAGCATTTTATTACCCACACAACAGATACGCTCGTATTAACAGTACCCGCACAACAGATACGCTCGTATTAACAGTACCCGCACAACAGATACGCTCGTATTAACAGTACCCGCACAACAGATCAAACAGGTACTGTTTTTACTGTTTTTTTTTAAGTCAAGTAATCAAAAGAGAATGTTTGGGTTTAAGCTGTATCTTCTATTCAGCTTACACCTGTTAGTACACCTGGCATCAAGGCATATTCTCGTGTTAATTACCTTCAAGTGAGCAGGTGTGTGAGCAGTTGTTACAGGTAATCGTCATTTACTCTTGGTATCCAGGTCTAGCCCCCCCCCCCTGGGCACTGGAGGGGGGTGAGGGAGTGGGTAGGTAGGTAGGAAGGTAGGAGGGAGGTAGGAGGGAGGGAGCATGATGATGAGGGAGAAGAAAGGACACATAAGGAACCTGGGGGGATGAGATTTAACAACAAAGGGTTGAGATGAGGCCAGATAGCCAGGCATCTCCAGCATCCCGTCCTGTCCAGCATCTCCTGCAGGCCAGTGAGGAACCGCAGGGCATCTTGGCGTCTCTCTCCCTCTCTCTCTCTCTCTCTCTCTCTCTCTCTCTCTCTCTCTCTCTCTCTCTCTCTCTCTCTCTCTCTCTCTCTCTCTCTCTCTCTCTCTCTCTCTCTCTCTCTCTCTCTCCCCCCACCATCACCCTGGCCGCTGGCTATCAACCAGGTCCGCTGGGGTGTGTGTGTGTGTGTCTGCGCCGCCTGCGGCAGTGTGACCTGCGGGAGAGATGCCTTACCAGTGCCGCAGGCTCCGCAGATGAGCTGGTCCTGAACCCCCACTCGGTTTTGGGGTCACCTCGGCTGGTGTTGGGGGTGTGGGGGGAGGGGAAGGTTGGGGTTCTCTTGGGTTGGGGGGAGGCAAAATGTTGGTGTTTAGAGGTGGGGGAGAGAGGGGGTGAGAGGGTGGGGTGGGGGGGGGGTAGGGGCTGTGAATAGTGGCTCCACTATCCTCACTATGGAGAGGATAGTGATTGTGGTGATGTGGTGCTTGTGGTCATGATAATCACCAACCGTTGCTTAACACCCGGGCACCCATTTAATTCTAGGGCGAATAGACGCATCAGGTGAAAGAAAACACACCCATGCATCTGCGTCCTGCCGCGAGAATGGAACTCGGGACCTTTCGGGTGTGACTCCCGACTGTGCTTACCTTGCTGTTTCCGCAGGAAATTGGTATTTAGCTCTAGGGCCCCGCCTCCCAGTTGCCCCAGTACACAACCCTGCTTAAGCCTGCATCTAGGCATTTTGATGTCCCCTTAACAACACACAACTCTCTGATATCTATTGTGGTGAACAGAGGTATCAGGTAAAAAGAAAATGGCCCAGCTGTTTATGTCCCTTCTGGGGATTGAACTCGGGTCCTTGGATTGCGATCTCTGTAATTGCATTCCTCTCTCGTCCTCTCTCTCTCTCTCTCTCTCTCTCTCTCTCTCTCTCTCTCTCTCTCTCTCTCTCTCTCTCTCTCTCTCTCTCTCTCTCTCTCTCTCTCTCTCTCCACAATGCATCGCCTAAGGCGCGGAAATCATGAAAATTGTAGTGGGGTTGCTACTGTGTGTGCGTGTGTGCGTGTGTGTGTGCGTGCGTGTGTGCGTGTGTGTGTGCGTGTGTGTGTGTGTATGGGCAGCCAACCTAGCCAGTGGGAGTGTGGTGTGCGCTGACAGCGGCGTCTGCCCTGCAGGGGAGCGCCATTCCTGACTACAGCATCCAGTCGTCAAGTCTTGCCATGCATCTCTCATCACTACCTCTCTCTCTCTCTCTCTCTCTCTCTCTCTCTCTCTCTCTCTCTCTCTCTCTCTCTCTCTCTCTCTCTCTCTCTCTCTCTCTCTCTCTCTCTCTCTCCCTCTCCCTCTCCCTCTACTCCTTCCCCCTCCTCCACCTCTTCTCTTTACTCTCATTCTCCTCTATCTTCTCTCTTTACTCTCCTGCTATCCCTGCTTGTATCACGACGCGATTCGGTTTAGGAATCCCCCACAAAGGATTGGAATCCACAAAGGATTCTGCCGTAGGCTGAAGGAGTCTTCGAGTTGAGAGACGGGACCCAAGAGCCGCAGCCCCCTCCTCTAATCACACCAAGGGGTAGGGAATTATCAAGGGAAAGGGGTGATGATAGGGAGATTAGGGTGATGATAGGGAGATTAGGGTGATGAAGTGTATAGGGAGAGGGTTGAGGTAGTAGGTGAATGGGGAATAGCGAGGTGGGGACAGAAGCGTGATTGGAAGGATGAGGCTGGATAAAGAATGATGAATCAGGAGAGGATAAGGATGTTGCAGGAAGATAAGGAAGCTAGGATAGATATAATCGAGGTTGGGGGGGAGGGGGAAGGGAAACTGGTCTATCATTCGTTGTTCCTCTTCCTTCTTCCTGCTTCCCCTTGCCACTGAGCTCCTCCCTTCCGGTTTGATCCCTTTTCCCCTTCCTCTTTGTTTTAATTCTTTGATATGTGAATGTTAATGCATTGTGTCCCTTCTCCAGTCTCTCTCTCTCTCTCTCTCTCTCTCTCTCTCTCTCTCTCTCTCTCTCTCTCTCTCTCTCTCTCTCTCTCTCTCTCTCTCTCTCTCTCTCAGGTTCAGTCCACGTGACCCATATCTCCCTCCGGCGCCCAAAGTTAGTTACGATAAGAGACAGATAGTGAGTAGATCCTTCCCCCCCCCCCCATCCCCCCTCGTTAACGCGCGCGCTAATTGGCATACTGCACTGTTGTTATTGTTGGGATTTTTGTTGTCGTTATTGGTGATGTTGTAATTGTTGTTGGTTTTCTTTCTTGCTGTTGATGGGTGGGCGTAATTCGTGTAAACCCACGCCCACAGGCGCGCCCGTGTCCACGCCCACAGGCGCGCCCGTGTCCACGCCCACAGGCGCGCCCGTGTCCACGCCCACACGCCCGTACCCGAACGTTGCTTCCTTACAGAGGAACGTTCGTCACCGCGTCCAAACGTTCGTGTGGAGCACCTGTCCGGTTTTGTAGCTAGAGAAACGTTTTGCCGGCAGCATTTTAATGGTTCCCTAAAGATACCCTACTGACTTAGACTATTTGAAGTTAGATTACAGATTGGGGGTTGCAGCCTAATCAGCGTCAGCACTTCGACCTACTTGGGACCTTGAAACCAGCTGAAAAAATGTATATATATATATATATACACACAGGCTTCCTGTCCCGGACAACGGGTATTATTACTAGGGGTTCTATTTGAGACTAATGACCATTAGCCTCAAGTGGCTTGTCAAGGACCGTACGCTTCTGGTTAGGGGGAAAAAACACTTCAAATTGGATAGTTGTCAAATGACGAGGCCGCCGACAGAGCCGTTATTTGAGCTAATAGTTCCTGACACTCCCGCCACCTTAATGTGGCGCTGTCGTTGTTTATGGCAGAGTTTGTTCTTGTTGGTCATTGTTAGTTCACATCCTCTTCATTACCGCCACTGTCGTCGACGGTGACATGAACAGTGGCGTGGTTGTCGTCGACGGTGACATGAACAGTGGCGTGGTTGTCGTCGACGGTGACATGAACAGTGGCGTGGTTGTCGTCGACGGTGACATGAACAGTGTCATGGATGTCGTCGACGGAGACATGAACATTCATAGTTGTCGTCGACGGTGACATAAACATTCATAGTTGTCGTCGACGGTGACATAAACATTCATAGTTGTCGTCGACGGTGACAAACATTCATAGTTGTCGTCGACGGTGACATAAACATTCATAGTTGTCGTCGACGGTGACATAAACATTCATAGTTGTCGTCGACGGTGACGTAAACATTCATAGTTGTCGTCGACGGTGACGTAAACATTCATAGTTGTCGTCGACGGTGACGTAAACATTCATAGTTGTCGTCGACGGTGACGTAAACATTCATAGTTGTCGTCGACGGTGACGTAAACATTCATAGTTGTCGTCGACGGTGACGTAAACATTCATAGTTGTCGTCGACGGTGACGTAAACATTCATAGTTGTCGTCGACGGTGACGTAAACATTCATAGTTGTCGTCGACGGTGACATAAACATTCATAGTTGTCGTCGACGGTGACATAAACATTCATAGTTGTCGTCGACGGTGACATAAACATTCATAGTTGTCGTCGACGGTGACGTAAACATTCATAGTTGTCGTCGACGGTGACATAAACATTCATAGTTGTCGTCGACGGTGACGTAAACATTCATAGTTGTCGTCGACGGTGACGTAAACATTCATAGTTGTCGTCGACGGTGACATAAACATTCATAGTTGTCGTCGACGGTGACATAAACATTCATAGTTGTCGTCGACGGTGACGTAAACATTCATAGTTGTCGTCGACGGTGACATAAACATTCATAGTTGTCGTCGACGGTGACATAAACATTCATAGTTGTCGTCGACGGTGACATAAACATTCATAGTTGTCGTCGACGGTGACATAAACATTCATAGTTGTCGTCGACGGTGACATAAACATTCATAGTTGTCGTCGACGGTGACATAAACATTCATAGTTGTCGTCGTCACAGTCGTCATACACCGTCTTGGTTGTATTCACCTCCATCCTCTCCAGTAACGTGTAAATATTAATTTTTGTTTTTAATATATAAATTTTTAATTATTTTTCGCTGTCTCTGTGTATCAGCCTGTCTCTCTGGACCATTCTCAAGTCAATCGACTTGAGAATGGTCCAGGACGGACCGAAACGTCGTCGTCCCTTCACCTTCTAGTGTGTGTGGTCTGATATCAGTTAGTAGAGAGATTTAGTAAGAGGTCAACAGCAGAACGACCTCTACTAAAAACCAAACTATTGGCCACAAAGTAACCAATCATGGCTAAGAAAATGATGTCATTTGATGAGATTAATGTCATAACTTGTGTTTTTTTTCATTAATTGAAATGTGACACTTGTCTGTAGATACCGATTAATAAACGACTCTTGCTATTAATAGACTAGAACTACATCTACCTTTCTTCATAGGGCGGGCTAAGTGCCTTGAGGTTGGCAGAGACGTGTCCGAGGCGAAGCCAGTAGATCCGCACAGCGGTGTAGCAGTCTTGGGCTGACCTTACCCAGTCTTTCACCAAGGTCCAGTGATTTCACGAGATGGTGGACTTTATATCCTGATGAATATCTACTTCAGACAACTTAGACGCTGTGTCTGTATATGTCTATCTGTCTGTCTGTGTCTCTCTCTCTCTCTCTCTCTCTCTCTCTCTCTCTCTCTCTCTCTCTCTCTCTCTCTCTCTCTCTCTCTCTCTCTCTCTCTCTCTCTCATCTTCTGGTGTCAATGGCCAGGCGGGAGGTGTTTCGGGACGCCTGACTGCTTCTGATCGTCACGGTTCCTGGGTGGTTTTCTGAGGGGCCTTCTCCCTCACTACCACCTCTCTCTCTCTCTCTCTCTCTCTCTCTCTCTCTCTCTCTCTCTCTCTCTCTCTCTCTCTCTCTCTCTCTCTCTCTCTCTCTCTCTCTCTCTCTCTCTCTCTCTCTCTCTCTCTCTCTCAACCAATTGAGGCAGATACGTTGAAAACTTCAATATTAGAGTAGCGTTCTAAATAGTTCACTCAATTCCGTAAAAAATGCGACGAACTAAGGGCAAGTTGGGTGACATTCAGGCAAAAAAAATATATGTTCAAAATACCTGTTCAAAGTCGATTAGGAAAAAGCAGAAAGAAAGCAATAATTGATGATAATTATCGAGACACGGAAGGAAAAGGAGGAAATAATCAAGCGATACAATTATTTACCTTTGCAAAAAGGTGTCACGATAATTGTAGCATTCATTGTTCAGGTGAGCTTGGTGGGGGCTTCCTCTTTCCCTCGGGCTTCCTCTCTCCCTCGGGCTTCCTCTCTCCCTCGGGCTTCCTCTTTCCTGCGGATCTGGAACAGGGTGTGATGGTGCCAGATAATGCCGTGGGAAGCCTCGTCTTGACTTCTGACTGTTGACTTCCGATTTACTGGCGAACTTGAGATTGTGAACTTTCTCCCTCCTCCCCTTGAACTTGATGTTGTCTCTGTTTACCTCTATTCCTCCTCTATCTCCCTCTCGTTAGTCTTATTCCTCTCTATTCTCTCTCCTTCTCTATCCCCCTTTATTTTCTCACCTACTTCTCTATCGTCGCCCACTTTATGCCTCTTTCCTATCTACCCCCCTTTCTTCTCTACTTCTATTTCTCTACCTCTTTCTCTGTCTACCTCTTTCCTTCTCTACCCGTTCCCTCTCTACCCCTTCCCCTCTCCATCCCCCTCCCTCTCTATCACCCCCTCTTCCTCTATTGTGTTAAAAGGGGGCTACCCTCGTCCACAATGGGTCGTTGGGAAACACAACTCAGGGCCAAGGTCGAAGGTCACTCACGAGGTGGCCCCATTTGGCCCCCACCTGACAAGACTCATGCCCCATGATTTCTTGAGTCACTCGTCAAGTCACGGGAGTGTTTGGCCCCCACCTGACAAGACTCATGCCCCGTGATTTCTTGAGTCACTCGTCAAGTCATGGGAGTGGCACTTGAGGTCTTAAAGTGGCATGTCACTGGCGACACAAAACCAGAATTGGGGGATTTATTTGTAATAAGTTTACGCAACTTGGTACACTTTTGAGTCGAGTGAACAGCATCACTTTTCCTCCTGTTGGAGGAAGCAACAGACTGCCTCTCCTCCTGTTGAAGGAAGCAATAGACTGCCTCTCCTCCTGTTGGAGGAAGCAATAGACTGCCTCTCCTCCTGTTGAAGGAAGCAACAGACTGCCTCTCCTCCTGTTGAAGGAAGCAATAGACTGCCTCTCCTCCTGTTGAAGGAAGCAATAGACTGCCTCTCCTCCTGTTGAAGGAAGCAACAGACTGGCTCTCCTCCTGTTGGAGGAAGCAACAGACTGCCTCTCCTCCTGTTGGAGGAAGCAACAGACTGGCTCTCCTCCTGTTGGAGGAAGCAACAGACCAACTAACAGTAAGTTGTATCCCCATAATTCTTACTTACAAAGTAGTATAACATTTTCATTAAGATGTTCAAATGGGCAAGTTTTCTGGACGTTGTTTTAATTCATAAATGTTTTTAGGAAGATGTTAAACATCTTTCTGAAAATGTACGTATTTTAAAGTGAAAAATAATATTCCGGAAGATTTTATGAATAAATTCTTATGATGTTTTTAAGTGAATAAATTTTCAGGGAGATTTTGAAGATGAAATTTTCAGGAAGGTGATTAACTTGAATAAATTTTCAGAGAGATACTTATGTGCTTAAATTGTTGAGAGGGAAAGACGAGAGATTTCAACGTGACAGTCAGAGAGTGATCCTCAGAGCCTAAAGATAATTCTTTTGGGCCCACCCTGAGGCCGACAGCACCTCTCTCTCTCTCTCTCTCTCTCTCTCTCTCTCTCTCTCTCTCTCTCTCTCTCTCTCTCTCTCTCTCTGGAAAGGAAGCAGCAGCTCTTGTTACGTGGAGACATGAAAGAAAAGAGAAATAATGCCATAACTGAAAGGAGAAAATCCTCTAGATCAATGGACTTTTCTTCCCTTTCTGTGGTTCCAGTACCATTGTTCACAGATGTCCCCCCCCCCCCCACACACACACTCCTTCCTGTGGGGTTCATGGAACAATGTAGTTTCCCTCACGGTGGTTCACGACGCTTAAACAATTACACTACTACTACTAATCATTGTAATGCTGACAATCATTAGCACTCTATTGAGAGGATCCTTGCGATATAACTGTTTAATTTAAATTTAAATTTTGCCCCGAGGGGCGAGTTTATTGGGCAGCGCCACTCATCTTGTGAGTGAACATACCGCCATAGCAGAATGTACAACACTCCCCAATAGGAAGAAAACCCGCTGTTGGGGGGGGGGAGGGCTGGAAGCCTGCACTTAGGCTAATACCGTTTCTCAGGATGCAGGCCACAACAGTTGCTTAACTCCAGGGGGGTGTGCCTAGTTTCAGCTAGGTCAACAGAGTTATATCAGGTGACAGGAAATGTGGTACACACATATCTCCTCTGACCGAGAGTTGAACTCGGGGGTTCCTCAAGTGTGACTCGAGGACGTAGACTACTGTACTACAGAACCCCCCTTAAAGAAACAGAACAAGGGAGGCAAAACACATAAAGAAGAAGGGGAAGATAAGAGCTGATCTCCTCTTTGCTGCTGAGTCTCTGTGTGACCTCCAACAAACTTTCTCTTCTCCTCTCAGTAATCTCCTCAGCATCCCTAGGGCTCCAACCGCGTTATTTCAAGAGAGAAGAGCACTCTTAATTTCACGAGGAGAGAGTAACTATAATTTTAGAAGCACGACCACGCAAGAGAACTTTCTTCTTCTTGCTCTTTTCTTAGCGTTAATTATCATTTCTCAATCTCGTTTTTTTTTCGATTGCTTCAGTGTAAATAATTGGACGGTCTGTCGATGCCTCTGTGTCTAAATCTAGTTCTAAGGCCGGAAGGTTGTCCATTTAGACAGTTTCTTCGTGTATCAGCACTTTCTCTCGATTTGTCATTCCGTAAGAAAAAAATGCAACTGTTTTATCTAACCAGAACGCGAGGCGGCATTCAGCTTACCCAAGGAGTAAAGGAGGGATGTCATCTACCCAAGCCCTAACATAAGCCCAGGGCGTGAGGAGGAGGAGGAGGCTGTCATCTACACAAACCCATTAAGTAAGCCCAAGACCCAAGGTGTCATCCATACCCATAACCCAGGGCCATGCAGGGCGTGAAGGAGTTGTGGGTGCCTCCTACTCGAACCCATTACCCAAGCCCAGGGCTCAGGGATTAGGGAAGTAGGGTGGTGGGGGGGAGGGAGAGAGGATTGTAACCTGTACCTGGCCATTATCTGGTAAGGGGTTAATTTCTACTGATGTCATCTTTCATTCCTCGCATCCTGTTGTCTCTAGTGCAACCTTGCAACATATACGCACTACAGCACGCTTGGACGCTAGTACTAGTTTAGTATACTAGTACTAGTTACTAGTATACTAAAGCACTTTGAACGCCAGCTTTAAGTATACTAGTAACTAGTAAGAGCTTAAACTGAAGCACACAAAGACGACTTTGAGCATAAATTCTACAAACAAAAAGTCTTAAGCAGAAAGACCTACAAGTTGAGTAGATAAGGCAGCCGGACATACCTTGAAGTATACCAGTGGAATATACCTCACCGCCCATGTGGAACATCATCCCTTCTCTCCACTCAAGGTATACCAAGGTATACCAATCATACCACCCCCCATTACAGGCTCATATAACAGCCTCACAAAAAGAGTATAACAATCACGTGACATTATTTCCGTGACAACGAACGACTCACGAAGCTTCTCTCCTTAACCTCCTCGCCGTGTTACGCATGTCCCTTTGATGCGTATATTATGATGCGTCTATTATACGCACCAATTGCGTATGAAGTGAAAATTGAAGGCACTTGATTATGGCTGGAGCCAAGCGGATACATTTGTCTGAAATTGTATTAAGTTATATTGTGTGTGTGTATATATATATATATATATATATATATATATATATATATATATATATATATATATATATATATATATATATACGCCTTTGGAGTGTATCGTTGAGAGCCCAGTGGTGCGTATAGCGTCTCCCTGTATCGTTCAGAGCTCAGTGGTGCGTATAGGGTATTTTATTTCTGCAAGGTGACTGCTTCTTCGGATGAAGTTGACTGTTGCAACATTAGTGTCTCATGGTTTAGGATGGATTACTTGCAGAATGATGCAAGGTGCAATCAGGATGGAGGGGGGGGGTAAGGGGGTTGGACCACACGGCAAGTCGACACAATGACGAGGGGGGGAAACAGGGGTCGACTCCCCCAGGACCAGGCAAGATCGACACTACACAGCCACAGTCGAGTTGTCATCCTCCTCACACACTAAACGTGGATAGAAAACCCATCTATCCATAACTACTTCCATCAGGTTGTTGTGGGTGGCGACGTGTCCCTGAGCTCGTAGCAACGGAAGCATATATAATTGCAATACTTGCGCAGGTAACGGTTCCTCGTTACTTGCTGCATCATTGCAACTTCCTCTCACTCAGGTGGGGCAAAAAACTGGTTTGCAATTTTTTGGCTTGCAAGATGTATGCTTGTAGTGTATGTTTTGTGTTTTATTTTATACTTGTCCTGTATGTGTGTGTTTGCAATGTCAGGTGTTGCTGTAGAGGGTCCTTGTGTTGCTATAGACGGCTCTTGTGTTGCTATAGAGGGTCCATGTGTTTCTGGTCCACTGGTCCAGAAAGTACCTCCCTGCTAGACCTTTGAACACAATAACATCTAGCCTTATAAATATGATAACAAACTCGAAGAGTCAAACATTGTGAACAATACATGTACATGTATACATATGGCGATACATGTATAATGAACTCACGTATCCACGTGTCACTCATCAGCCTGTATTACGAACAGCTTCGACTTGGCCATTGAGGAAGTCAAAGTCCCGCCACTTACAATGAATGAGGATTGAACAATAATAACTCATTGAATAATAACAATGAATGACCAGTAACACTCTCATGGGAACTAGGAGGAATACTAGCAAGAATAAGATGGCTACATTAGAGATAACGAGCGTCGTGTTAACTGTTACCACTAGCTGCTAGTAGCCCCTGATGGACTACTAGCAGTATTGGGTGGGTCCGTCTAATTACCACAAGCTACCACAAACTTCAGAAAGCTTCCTGGCAATACGTTAGTAATGAATAAATATGATATATTAAGTTAGGCTGACCTAACCTAACCTAACCTAACCTAACCTATCCCAACCTAACCTAACCAAACCTAACCTAACCTAACCGAAGCTTGGATCGTCGACTTGATTTGGCGTCACCAGCTTTTTATTTTCGTCTAATTTCTTTATAAAAAGATACTTTTTCAGATTAAAATTATGTTTTTTCGTGTTGTTCATTCAGCGCCAACATTATAATGAGTAAATATATCATATTTATTCATTACTAACGTATTGCCAGGAAGCTTTCTGAAGTTTGTGTAGTTTGTGGTAGCTTGTGGTAATTAGACGGACCGGTATTGGGTTAATTAGGTCGAGTATTTGGGTCTGGTTCATGCAGCGGCTGCTTCTTCCAGGGGCTGGTGTTCGATCCCCAGTGGTGCAGGTGGCTGGGGGCATCGTTCCTATACTCTGTTCTGATATCCCAGCTCATTGTGCTCATGTCCCAGCTCATTGTTCTCATATCCCAGCTTCTTGTCCTCATATTCCAGCTCATTGTCCTCATATCCCAGTTCATTGTCCTCATATCCCAGCTCCTTATTCTCATATCCCAGTTCATTGTCCTCATATCCCAGCTCCTTATTCTCATATCCCATTTCATTGTTCTCATATCCCAGCTTCTTGTCCTCATATTCCAGCTCATTGTTCTCATATCCCAGCTCCTTGTCCTCATATCCCAGCTCCTTATCCTCATATCCCAGTTCATTGTCCTCATATCCCAGCTCCTTATCCTCATATCTTTTTCAAGTGCTATTTAACAAAACTAGCTTAGCGTTTACGCTTCATAATTACCTAAACATATTCCAACTGCCTCCAAAATCCCCCTTCAAAATCCCTCTTCAAGACCCATATACGTGTTATAGGTGCATATAGGAAGGCTAAGTGGGAGTGACCTGGTCTTTACGTCTCAAGTCTCCAATCACCAGCCTGACGACCTAACTACTTCGTCGGTGTGACCTTACAAGGAAGGTCAAACCTCAGATCGGAGTTTTTCTTCGAATCGTAACAAACATAGCCTTTCTCCCTACTGTCAGTAAGGTTCAAATTCTTGTGGTAAGTTGGTAGGTGGGCAGTGGGAGGAGGTCAAACGGTGAGGTCAACTTGGGTTATGAGGAACGGAGAGGGGGTGAAGGGGGGGTTAGGAGGATTGGAGGAGGGGGGATTAGGAGGATTGGAGGAGGGGGGACTGTTGGGGGGAAGATTGGTTGGGGAACCTAGACGGGAGACATAGACTCTTCCCCCCCCCCTCTCTACCCCTCCCCCCTTACCACCAATCTTCTTTGCCTCATCTGTGAAGATAATTAATCTATTTTGAGACTCACCTGTCAACACCATTGTCCTCGAGGTCCCCCCCCCCCCCACCTTCCCTCCTTTTTTTTAAAACGCATCTTCACCCCCTACTATGCACCCCTATTCCCCCCCTGCCCCCCAGCTCACGCCTCTTCCCATTATCCCCTCACGCCCCATCACCTTCTCTACCCCTCCCCCCCATCACTACCACCCCTGGCCAGACACCCTCCCCCCCCCACCACCCCCACCCCTGGCCAGACACCCTCCCCCCCCACCACCCCCACCCCTGGCCAGACACCCTCCCCCCCATCCACTAACCTGACATCCAAAAATGATTGAACGTCTAACCACCTATGTCTCGGGCGTACACAAATAGACTGCTGTATCCAAAATAGGCACGTGATTAGCACCAGTAATTTGTAATGTGCAAGGGCAAGAGGGGCAACAAGCAAATCAAAAGTTCCCTAAGCAAAGTTCCCTAAGCAAAGTTCCCTAAGCAAAGTTCCCTAAGCAAAGTTCCCTAAGGGAGCCGGTCAGCCGAGCGGACAGCACACTGGACTTGTGATCCGGTGGTCCTGGGTTCGATCCCAGGCGCCGGCGAGAAACATTGGGCAGAGTTTCTTTCACCTTATGGCCCTGTTACCTAGTAGTAAAATAGGTACGTGGGTGTTAGTCAGCTGTCACGGGCTGCTTCCTGGGGGTGGAGGCCTGGTCGAGGACCGGGCCGCGGGGACACTAAAAAGCCCCGAAATCATCTCAAGATAACCATACTGGAGTGCATATTTGTATTAAATTAGGCCTAAGAAATCATGCATTAGGCCAAGGATGGTTTATATAGGACAGATTAGGTTAGGTTTCATAATTATTGTTCCCAATTTTAATAATACAATTTCGAGTTTTCTAAAAATACAATTTTTAGAAGGGGAAACAGTCGTATATTTGTGTACGTTCGTGAGATAGTTGATGTATGTACTACCAATTTTGGAGGATGGGTTGATGTGAGCGTATTCACCTATTTCTGCTAGCCTATTTGTTGCTGCGGGATCGAGTTTTAGCGCTTAAGACCGCCCAAATTTGTGCAAAGTGCTGAAGCCAGATTCACGAAGCAGTTACGCAAGCACTTACGAACCTGTACATCTTTTCTCAATCTTTGGGGGCTTTGTTTACAATTATTAAACAGTTAATGAGCTCCGAAGCACCAGGAGGCTGTTTATAACAATATCAACAGTTGATTGGCAAGTTTTCATGTTTGTAAAGTGTTTAATAAATGTAACCAAAGCCGTCAAAGATTGACGAAAGATGTACACGTTCGTAAGTACTTGCGTAACTGCAGGCGATAAGTCACAATAACGTGGCTAAAGTATGTTGACCAGACCACACACTAGAAGGTGAAGGGACGACGACGTTTCGGTCCGTCCTGGACCATTCTCAAGTATGAGAATGGTCCAGGACGGACCGAAACGTCGTCGTCCCTTCACCTTCTAGTGTGTGGTCTGGTCAACATACTTGCGTAACTGCTTCGAGAATCTGGCCCCTGGTCTTCACCGCTTTCCTGGGATCGTGAGTCTTTGCCAGAAATCATCGACTACCGACTGTTGACAGCTGTGCAGACTCTAAAGACCTTCTACACCGAAGCAGTGTGTTCTTCACCTATGGCTGGCCAGGTGGTGCAACACCTGGCCAGGTTAGGTTAGTGTGGCCAGGTGGTGCAACACCCCCTCTGGCTGGCCAGGTATGGAGAAAGATTCCCAGAGAGAGAGCAGCTTCAGTAATCTCACTATAAGATGTGAATGTCAGGAAATTCCTGACTCAGCCTCTCAGTATCCCAACACCTTGAACCCGATATATATATATATATATATATATATATATATATATATATATATATATATATATATATATATATATATTATAATAGAACTCAGATAGCGTGTATTTGACATAGAAACGTTAGATAATGTTTTATAAGCAAAATACATAGAAAATCCTGTCCGGTTTTGCCCAAATTCAGTAGTACCAAATTCTACTTGCTAATTGCCAATTATGTCATTACTCTGATTATTGTAATGGGCCGCGATATAGACCACTGTGGCTATCCCCACTGCCTACACCTACTCCAAGCACCACCACCACACTACCACTAGTACCTACCACAACCACCACTATCGCAGTGTCTGGGGTGATTTGGTACAGTGGTAATTTAATGGTATATTTATTGTGAAGAGAGGAGTGCACTAGTGCTTGAGTGAGAGAGAGAGAGGTACACACTGGTGCTTGAGTGAGAGAGAGGGGTACACACTGGTGTTTGAGTGTGAGAGAGAGAGGGGTACACACTGGTGCTTGAGTGTGAGAGAGGGGTACACACTGGTGCTTGAGTGTGAGAGAGGGGTACACACTGGCGCTTGAGTGAGAGAGAGGGGTACACACTGGTGCTTGAATGTGAGAGAGGGGTACACACTGGTGCTTGAGTGTGAGAGAGGGGTACACACTGGTGCTTGAGTGTGAGAGAGGGGTACACACTGGTGCTTGAGTGAGAGAGAGGGGTACACACTGGTGTTTGAGTGTGAGAGAGGGGTACACACTGGTGCTTGAGTGAGAGAGAGGGGTACACACTGGTGTTTGAGTGTGAGAGAGGGGTACACACTGGTGCTTGAGTGAGAGAGAGGGGTACACACTGGTGCTTGAGTGTGAGAGAGGGGTACACACTGGTGCTTGAGTGAGAGAGAGGGGTACACACTGGTGTTTGAGTGTGAGAGAGAGAGGGGTACACACTGGCGCTTGAGTGAGAGAGAGAGAGGGGTACACACTGGTGCTTGAGTGTGAGAGAGAGGGGTACACACTGGTGCTTGAGTGTGAGAGAGGGGTACACACTGGTATTTGAGTGTGAGAGAGAGGGGTACTCACTGGCGCTTGAGTGAGAGAGAGAGAAGGGTACACACTGGTGCTTGAGTGTGAGAGAGAGAGGTGTGTCACAAGTCCTTCACACAAGCCTCCAGACGCAGCCATTATTCCACTCAGTTCCTGAAGGTCAAGATTCCAGGAACAGGAGCTGGCTCACATCCTGTTTTTGTGGTCACCTGAAGGAGGGACTGGACGAGTCATGCTGGTGGGGGGGGGGGGAAGGGGGTTCATGACCCCTCCACACCCCCCTCTCTCCTGCCCCTTCCATACCCCCCTCCACTCCTCCCCCCTCTACCCCCTCTCTTTTAGTGACTGCGTGGCCTTGCCAAACATTCGTACGAGGAATTTACTCGCGTGGTGTGTGTGTGTGTGTGTGTGTGTGTGTGTGTGTGTGTGTGTGTGTGTGTGTGTGTGTGTGTGTGTGTGTGTTTGTGGGGGTCGGGCGTTAACTCCTGAACCCCGCCTTAACAGTTGCTTGTTGTGTATTGACCAATTACCTCCTGATTCTTATCTCATCTTCATAAAGTATTTATCTATTAGTTTCCGTTATCTCTCCTTCTTTTGTTCATTCCGTTTGTTCACTCTCTTTTTGCTAACGAAGTTCTCTCTAACCTTTCTGTGGCTCTGTGCCACAAGTGCCTATCCCCGTCTTCTCCTCTTCTATATATAGAACATCTTCCCTTAATGAACCACATTAATTTCAATCAGAATCTTAAATGTCGTTATCATGTCTCCTCGTTTCATTTTTTTTTTTTGTAAATGTAGTGAGGTTGAGGTGTCTTTGACTTTCTCCTGTAGTTACTACCCTCGCAGGTCTGGTTCGAGCCTCGTTCCATACCTCTGAACCTTTTCAAGCTTGGGGTTCGATTCTTTAGACAAAGAATCAAAGAAAGAATTGTTCAATTGAACTGTACAAAGAACTGACACAGTAACATTGCCAGAAATTATCAGTTACGTAAGTTCACAGTGTAATCTACATATCAGACACTGGTACTTAAAGAGGAATGTCTATACGCCGATATTACGGGGCTTTAATTGTTACTAACACGTCTTATTTTTAACGAATTGTTCGTTAGACAATGCCAAGCGTTAGAGGAGAACCCTGAATGTGCTCGAACGACCAAGAGGTCATCAGACTGACCTCTGGAGGTCACCGGACTGACCTCTGGTGAGTGCCACTGGAAAAACTTGGTTAGTTTGGTCACTGGAAGGTGAGAGAGAGAAGGGGAGAGAGAGAGAGAGAGAGAGAGAGAGAGAGAGAGAGAGAGAGAGAGAGAGAGAGAGAGAGAGAGAGAGAGAGAGGGAGAGAGAGAGACCAAGTAAGCATCCAACATGTCCAGCATCAAAACAAGGATGGCCACTCTCAGCATAAACTACCAATCGTCACCCGTCTAGTAAAACCGGTTCATTACGAGTTCTGTCATCGCCAAACACCACCATGTACAACCAATGAGTTTTTTCTTGTAGAAGTAAGATGGTAATTACAAGTACGAGCAAATTATACTTGTTATGCACAATGTTTAATGGTGGTTGCTGGCAACTGTTGCTACACCTTCCAATCATCTCTTCCAGGGAACGTGACGCATCGATGACGTCATGCCGGAACCTCTATCCACGGTGACGCATGTATGACGTGGCGATGACGTCATGAAAGCCCTGTATCCATGGTGATGTCATCCCTCAAACCTGACACTCTCTCTCTCTCTCTCTCTCTCTCTCTCTCTCTCTCTCTCTCTCTCTCTCTCTCTCTCTCTCTCTCTCTCTCTCTCTCTCTCTCTCTCTCTCTCTCTCTCTCTCTCTCTCTCTCAGAGATCAATGCCTTATTGGTTCATTTTCGCTATATATTATAGTTCGCTACGTCGCTATATATTTATATAGTGCTAACCAGCTTATATATATACTTCTGTCCTCCATGAGCAGGGCTAGAGAGCTGTGAGCCCACAGTTCTTGAACTCACAGACTCACAGATACTGAGGGCTCAATACTAGACAAAAACCGTGTCTGAAGAAAATTACAAGAAGATTATCCCCTGCTTGACGGCCTCACCTTGACAGCTGCAGCCAAGCATGGAAATGCTGTCTTGGACAGGAGGCCACCCGGCGCTCCAGAGGTGTGAGTATCCACCAAGATAGATGCTTTGACAGGATGTCCTGAATACCTAAATAGCGATGCATTTTTTATTCACTTGATGGATATATATATATATACTTCTGCACTTGTATATTTTATAGAAGGGATGAAAGGGGCAGATATACATTTTAGATGGGTATGGATGGGTAGATATACACGTTAGATAAAGTATAGCAGAGAAGATATACACTTTAGATAAAGTGTGTCAGGGGGGAAAAATGCACGCTTCATATAACGAATGATAATATGAAACTTGTAAAAAACTTTAAATGGCAGACATAATATGAGTTTAGCGTGGCCGTCACCCTGCACCACTTACAGCAGGATGTTCGTCTTTCAGGGAGAGAGACAAGCACACCTCTGGAACAATTTCCTTGGCCAAGGAAGCAGGACAAGATGATTGTTGTGCTATATTTTTTAAAAACCTAAACACCTCAGACAATCTGGAGGCACTCTTCAAGTGTCATAAGAGAGCTCTGGCCTCGGTTTTTTTTTTGGGGGGGGGAATTGTTGGCGTTCGATCTCCGGTTGTCAAAATGGCTGTTTTCCGCTATTTAATTTCGTGACATTTCATCTCTTAGTCTGTCCTCATACTCTGTCCTCATACTCTGTCCTCATATTCTGTCCTCATACTCTGTCCTCATACTCTGTCCTCATACTCTGTCCTCATACTCTGTCCTCATACTCTGTCCTCATACTCTGTCCTCATACTCTGTCCTCATACTCTGTCCTCATACTCTGTTTTCATACGCTATCGCGGCCATTGTTGAGTTAAGTGTACCAAATGTATGTCTCCAATCCTCTGTTTTAACTGCATTTTGAAAATTCAGTTTTTATGACATCAAAATTCAGTTTGTTTGAGTTGTCTCCACCCACTAGAGGGGCGCTCTCTCCGCCCACTAGAGGGGCGCTCTCTCCACCCACTAGAGGGGCGCTCTCTCCACCCACTAGAGGGGCGCTCTCTCCACCCACTAGAGGGGCGCTCTCTCCACCCACTAGAGGGGCGCTCTCTCCACCCACTAGAGGGGCGCTCTCTCCACCCACTAGAGGGGCGCTCTCTCCACCCACTAGAGGGGCGCTCTCTCCACCCACTAGAGGGGCGCTCTCTCCACCCACTAGAGGGGCGCTCTCTCCGAAGTCATGAACAGGACGATCCTAAAGCTCTGAGTGTCCTCGTAGTATGCTTGACTTTGTTATCGACTCATAATTAAGGATCCCGGGTTCTATTCCCGGCCGGGAGTGAGATGGTTAGGGCACTTTTCCTTTCACCTGATGTGGCTGTTCACCTGGCAGTAAATAGGTGCCCGGGAGTTAGGCAACTGTTGTAGGGTTGTATCCTGCAGAGGGTCAGTAGTTCCACCTTATATGGTTCCACCTTGTAGGGAACGAACCCGGCTGTGCCTGGCTATGGACCACGGCCGCTTGCAGTCATTCGTGTATGCCAACCATCTCATTCGACAGTGGGAACTCATCTATTAGACGTTGTAATCACGCCAATGAGAAAAGTACAAATGCTTAAGTTAATCAACTGAATAAACACCATTTTCTAATAATTTTGTACCATTCAGACACAGAAAACGGACATATTGTTAAAATTATTGGCTAACCAATGTAAACCAACATTATTTCATGTTTTTTTTTTTTTTTTTTTGAGATATATACAAGAGTTGTTACATTCTTGTACAGCCACTAGTACGCGTAGCGTTTCGGGCAAGTCCTTAATCCTATGGTCCCTGGAATACGATCCCCTGCCGCGAAGAATCGTTTTTTCATCCAAGTACACATTTTACTGTTAATTTAAACAGAGGCTACAGTTAAGGAATTGCGCCCAGTAAATCCTCCCCGGCCAGGATACGAACCCATGACATAGCGCTCGCGGAACGCCAGGCGAGTGTCTTACCACTACACCACGGAGACTGTTTATTTCTTCTTGTATATCCCGAATATATTTTCAGTAAGTTAAAATATTTAGCTCATTAATAAACATAGCCTTTTGAAAAAAATGCCATGTTTAGGTCTACACAAGGTCAATTTTGTAATAATCTTGTTAAATTCACCATCATATTTTGTAACCAGTCTTGATCTGATTATCCGAATAAATCTAATAAATCACATTAATTAATTTTTGTACCGGTATATATATCTATTAACGCTGTTTTTTTTAACTGCAATTGTGCATATACAGCTGCTTAAAACGTTAATATATTTGTTAGTATAATCAGTAGGAAAATAACATGTCCTGTACAATAATTCTGAACAGCTGCTTTATTGTTGACATCAAAGTTGTAGAGTAAAGGGAAGCGATGCAACCCGGAAGAACAGGAGGAGGAGGATTAGGAGAAAGAAGAAGAGGAGAAGGATAAAGAGGGGAGCAGAAGGAGAAGGAAGACAGAATAGATCAGGTTGAGAGTGAAGAGAAAGGGGGGGAGAACAGTCCCCTGCTGACTCTTAACTACTTTCATTTCACTGTTCAAAATAATTAGTTGAACATAACTTTGATGTGGGGGAGTAAAGCATGTGAGCACTCGCTGGGAGGGGAGTTGACAGGTGTGTTGACAGGTGTTTTAATATGGTTATTGACATGAGTGTTGGCAGGTGTATGGACCAGTGTTTTGACACTTGTGTTTACAGGTGTGTGTGTGAATGACACGTGTGGGTTGACAGGAGCTATGGAGACTGTAAGGAGAGTTTGAGAAGCAGTCCTTCGCCAGCTACCAGATGCACCTCGTCCAAGAGCACCTCTGACCTGTAGGGAGGCATATGTGTGTTAAAAATTATGTCACATATATCTCTTCAGAAGAGCTGAAGGAACCTGACATCAAATACCTGACATCAAATGAACCTGACATTAAATGAACCTGACATCAAATGAACCTGACATTAAATGAATCTGACATCAAAGGAACCTGACATCAAATGGTACCTGACATCAAAAGGAACCTGACATCACTGGCGTCTGACGTCATAAGAAGCTGACACGAATATGCTGCCACTCACCCAGGCAGCGTGTCAGCGGACGTGTCAGACGAGGAACGGAGGACCACAGTGCCAGATTGAGGGAGTTGAACAGTGGAGTTGAGGCGCAGGTTGACGACAACATCATCCACCGACGTGTTGATGACCAGCATGTACGAGTCGGCACGTTCCACGTACCTGGGGGGTACGAACAGTCTGTCAGTCACTCTCAAGTCGAGTTAAAGGTTTCGGTTGGTGGTGGTAAGTTCGAGCCTCGTCACCCGCTGGAGGGTTTTTGTTTAGGGTGCCACACAATAGGGTGCCACACAATAGGGTGCCACACAATAGGGTGCCACACAATAGGGGTGCCACACAATAGGGGTGCCACACAATAGGGGTGCCACACAATAGGGGTGCCACACAATAGGGTGCCACACAATAGGGTGCCACACAATAGGGGTGCCACACAATAGGGGTGCCACACAATAGGGTGCCACACAATAGGGTGCCACACAATAGGGGTGCCACACAATAGGGGTGCCACACAATAGGGGTGCCACACAATAGGGGTGCCACACAATAGGGGTGCCACACAATAGCTAAAGATCCTAAATTAATTTGTGGTGGCCTAAATTAATTTTTTTAAATTAATTACAGTTTTTAAAGTATCAAGTCTTTATAATACTGCAGGAAGAAAAGCATTTTATGTCTCGTAAATTCAAATGAGAATTTAATTAGCACAAATATTTTAAAAACTAACCTGATGAACGTAAAAATGTTTTTAGTGACCACAGGAAATTGCAGATAACCGTCCCTGAAGGCTTCCTGTCCCCGCAACACCGTCAGTTCCTTGAAGATCTTCAGGTGGCTCTGAGGGGCCTCTGATTGGCCCTTCACGTTGAGCGTCTTGTAATTGGGGTTGACGGGAAGCCACGTGCTGTTGCTTGTAGTGAAGCCTGGACGGGGGGGGGGAGGAGGGGACGGTAGTTTAGACGGGCAACAAACTATAAAGAGCCATGTTTCCTCCCTCTTCTCAGCCCCCGATCACTTGGGGGGGTGGACGGTAGAGCGACGGTAGAGCCTCATGCAGGTCGGTGTTTCAATTCCCCGACCGTCCATAAGTGATTGGTCGCCATTCCTTTCCCACCCCCGTCCCATATCAAATCCTTATCCTGACCCCTTCTAAGTGCCATATAGTCTTAATGGCTTGGCGCTTTCCCCTGATAATTTACTCCTCTATTCATTTATCCCCCCCCCCTCTCCCCAACAGCTTCCAACTTCCCCTCTTTCACCTCTCCTCCCACTCTCTCCACATCCACCTACTTCCTTTTCCCCCTCTCTAGCCTATTCCCTTTTTCAAATCTTTCTATCCCATTTCTCAGAACATTTAACAATACGAAACACTGGAATTGCTAAATAACTCCATGGAAAGCACAACCTCTATTTCAGACTTTATGGGGTTTGCTATACATGCTGATATTTCTTAATATGTGACACTGGTGTTAGCCCCTACTAGCCTATGACATTCCCATACCCCCTATGATTCATCTTGGAAAGTTAGGTGGGGCTACGCCTTATGGGGGTTTGGCCTCCATGCTCGGTCAGGCATACAAAACACTTATATTTAATAGATATAGATATTAATTTATCTGTGAGAAAATACCAATTGTGAATAGAGAGGTTGTCTCTAGGGGTCGACCGTAGCTTGGCCGAGCATACCCAGAAGTTGGGTTTCTTTAAAATTTCTTAACAACTTCTTTAAAACCACGTCACCCACCGGCCAGTTTAGAGTCGTCCCATTGCATTGGTGTCCTGGCGGGGTCCCTGCTATGGTCCCGGTAGTGGTCGGGTCCCCAGCGGAGTCCCAGGGAGTCCCTCGTCTCATTCCAGGTGATCTCCGTGTCCTCCATACCTGCAGGTATTACCACAAGTCCTATGTACACAGGTTGCTACAACGACGTGAGGGGTAGATAACCAGGTCACTGTTACAGTCTGGATACATAACTAGATGGCCATCATCACATTCGTCACTATTACAATATGGTCCCTATATTAAACAGGAAAGTAGCTGTATGTTTTCCTGATTGACTATAGTGCTTGGGGTCTTCCAGCTCATTGTGCTTATATCCCAGCTCCTTGTTCTCATATCCCTGTTCCTCGTCCTCATATCCCAGCTCCTTGTCCTCATATCCCAGCTCCTTGTTCTCATATCCCAGCTCCTTGTTCTCATATCCCAGCTCCTTGTACTCATATTCCAGCTCCTTGTCCTCATATTCTAGCTCCTTGTTTTCATATCCCAGCTCCTTGTTCTCATATCCCAGCTCCTTGTACTCATATCCCAGCTCCTTGTACTCATATCCCAGCTCCTTGTTCTCATATCCCAGCTCCTTGTTCTCATATCCCAGCTCCTTGTCCTCATATTCCAGCTCCTTGTTTTCATATCCCAGCTCCTTGTCCTCATATTCCAGCGCCTTGTCCTCATATTCCAGCTCCTTGTTTTCATATCCCAGCTCCTTGTTCTCATATCCCAGCTCCTTGTTCTCATATCCCAGCTCTTTGTTCTCATATCCCAACTCCTTGTCCTCATATCCCTGTTCCTTGTCCTCATATCCCAGCCCCTTGTTCTCATATCCCAGCTCCTTGTCCTCATATCCCAGCTCCTTGTTCTCATATCCCTGTTCCTTATTCTCATATCCCAGCTCCTTGTTCTCATATCCCAGCTCCTTGTTCTCATATCCCAGCTCCTTGTTCTCATATCCCTGTTCCTTGTTCTCATATCCCTGTTCCTTATTCTCATATCCCAGCTCCTTGTTCTCATATCCCAGCTCCTTGTTCTCATATCCCTGTTCCTTGTTCTCATATCCCTGTTCCTTATTCTCATATCCCAGCTCTTTGTTCTCATATCCCAGCTCCTTGTTCTCATATCCCTGTTCCTTATTCTCATATCCCAGCTCCTTGTCCTCATATCCCAGCTCCTTATCCTCATATATCCCTTCCAAGGCCACATTTCTCCTCATAATTACCTCAGCTCGCTGCCTACAGGAGGGGCGCGAGCAGAGGGCATCACCTACCTATCTCCTCGCCGTAGTAGACAACTGGGGTACCGGGCAGTAGAAGGGTCATCATGTTGAGGGCATCTACCAGGTCGGTGCCCACGCGCGTCGCCGTCCGTCTCTGGTCCGCGTTGCCTAACTGGGCAAATATGTTAGTTTATCATTGAATTTTTGTACCGTTTTCTGTGTTTTTTAATGGTAGACTATTTTTGTGGCGTCAGATGTGTATGGAGAGTGTATTCATACGTGACGTTGAAGTGGCTGTATGTGGTACTGGTGAATGTATGATTGACAGGTTGACGAATGTGTGGGACAGGTGGATGAATGTTAGATCAACTCCCATAATTCAAAGCGAAAACTTTAACCTGTCAAATGTTTAATTGTCAAACATGTGAATACCGAGACCAACTCACCAACCAGTTGGCCCACTTTCCCTTGGGTAGCTTGTCAAGACCAAGGTCCTATAATGGACCGTAGAGTTGGGCCAGTCACGTGGCTGCGATCCGTTAGACTGTTGATCAGCAAGGAGTTGAGTGGGATGTCGGCCAAGGGGTGAGTAGAGTTACCGTAGTAACTCATTACTGACTCACTATTTTCCCCTGTTGGACTCACCATCAACACCCTGTGTGTGTGAAGTATATGTAATATGCTATATATATATATGTGATGGGATATATTATTTAGTAACAGTAAACAAATATATAAAATGGGGGGATTTTATATTTTAAAAATAATGAGCATAGTTTTATTATTTTTCATTATTCAAGACTTTAAAAAAAATTTGTATATACATGATGTGTTTAATTATGAAAATCAAATTGGTAAATTATTAGTTAGAAACAGCCCTCGTAGTGATAATTGTGTCATTTACAAAATACCTCGTAAAGATTGTAATACATTCTATACGGATCAGACATCTTAAGGATTTGACCTTTCAAATTTCTCAGGTTAAAAATTGGGCCTAAATATTAAAATATTTCTCAGCCTATTTTGTAAACGAAGATTCAATAATATTTCTTTCAGTAACTGATTTACAATCCACAGTTTTTCATGAATTAGTCCAGTCAATGGGATGATTACAATCCCTTAAATGAACAGATAATGGATTGGACTCTTGACCGGTTCTTATACTAGATATGTGTTCTTATATTCTCTGGTCAAGCTGTATAACTGTTTGTATTACAATCTTTACACTGAATGTTATACATACTTCCATTGCAACTACCTGGGGGAATTTATTAATGATATCAAGATTTCTAAAATGCTACATTGATATTAAATTCTTTTAGTAATATAAAAACTTCATTGACAATGACAAAATTATTGTATTCTTAATATTGAATTCTTCTTTCTGTTTCAAACTAAAAAGAACTATTACGAGCAATTTGCCTGCCTTTATTAATAGATGACTTGGGGATATTTATATTTAATTAAAAAAATGAACTCTACAAAAAAAATCAAAACTGCTGCATTTTTTTTTATGGAGTTGCAGAGAGTAAACATTGCATATATATATATATATATATATATATATATATATATATATATATATATATATATATATATATATATATATATATATATGCGAACAAACCTGAATGGTCCCCAGGACAATATGCAACTGAATTTGTTATATATATATATATATATATATATATATATATATATATATATATAGAGAGAGAGAGAGAGAGAGAGAGAGAGAGAGAGAGAGAGAGAGAGAGAGAGAGAGAGAGAGAGAGAGAGAGAGAGAGAGAGATAGTACTTGGAACGGGTCAAGATAAGAACAAGCAACGTACTCACTTGTTTGGGTACTGATCGAGTACTAAACGCCACTCCCTCAGAACCACCAGCGTCTCAGGATGGTTGGTAGTTAAGGTGTGGTTGAGGTAGTTGTAGTCCCGCGGGTCGTGAGGGCCAGAGGCTGTGGGCTCATCTTGGCTCAGATCTGCCAATAGCCGTCCAAAGATCACAGCCAAGGTAAGGTAATTTACCTGGAGAAAGCGCTAAGCCAGTAGGGGCTATATAGCACTTAGAAGGAATATAAGGACAAGGGGCTGGGTTATGGGGACAAGGAGCTGGGATATGAGGACAAGGGGCTGGAATATGAGGACAAGGAGCTGGGATATGAGGACAAGGAGCTGGGATATGAGGACAAGGGGCTGGAATATGAGGACAAGGGGCTGGAATATGAGGACAAGGAGCTGGGTTATAAGGACAAGGAGCTGGGATATGAGGACAAGGGGCTGGAATATGAGGACAAGGAGCTGGGATATGAGGACAAGGAGCTGGGATATGAGGACAAGGAGCTGGGATATGAGGACAAGGAACTGGGATATGAGGACAAGGAGCTGGGTTATGGGGACAAGGAGCTGGGTTATGAGGACAAGGAACTGGGATATGAGGACAAGGGGCTGGGTTATGGGGACAAGGAGCTGGGTTATGAGGACAAGGAGCTGGGATATGAGGACAAGGAGCTGGGATATGAGGACAAGGAGCTGGGATATGAGGACAAGGGGCTGGAATATGAGGACAAGGAGCTGGGATATGAGGACAAGGAGCTGGGATATGAGGACAAGGGGCTGGAATATGAGGACAAGGAGCTGGGATATGAGGACAAGGAGCTGGGATATGAGGACAAGGAGCTGGGTTATGAGGACAAGGAGCTGGGTTATGAGGACAAGGAGCTGGGTTATGAGGACAAGGAGCTGGGTTATAAGGACAAGGAGCCGGGATATGAGGACAAGGAGCTGGGATATGAGGACAAGGGGCTGGAATATGAGGACAAGGAGCTGGAATATGAGGACAAGGTGCTGGGATATGAGGACAAGGAGCTGGGATATGAGGACAAGGAACTAAGATGTGTATAAAGTTACCATAGAGAGAGTTTGCTGTTTAATTTTATTGTCAGTGGGCCCAGTGGAGTGCTTTTTCAACCTGTGATATTTTACTGTTTTCTTTAAATAAGTAAACGAGACAAAAGTCCAGCTGTTTTGTTTAGAGAAACAGGAATAAGTAAGTTAGGAAAACGATAACAATCAACAATCATGGAAGCAGCAACAATCACAGAAACAATAACAATCAAGAAAGCATCAATCAGTAATAAAAATAACAGTCAACAATCCATGAAACAGCAACAATCAACAGACAATAAAGCAGGAAGAATCAACAGACAATAAAGCAGCAACAATCAACAGACAATAAAGCAGGAAGAATCAACAGACAATAAAGCAGGAACAATCAACAATCAGGACAGCAGCAACAATCAAGGAATCACCAACACTCAACAATACAGGAAGTAGCAACAATCATTTACCTTCCGTCTCGAGCAGGTGTGTGAGTGTCTGGACCATAAAGCCGTCCACACCCTTCTCCACCCAGAAGACCAACACTTTCTGGTCAGACAAGGGAGAGAAAGTGTCCAGTTGTTAAGACCAGGTCCAGCAAGATATATAGACGAGACCTCACTCCATTTTCCGACGGACCGAAACGCCGGCACTTGATATATAGTGGTCCAGGACGAACCGAAACGTCGGCACTTGATATATAGTGGTCCAGGACGAACCGAAACGTCGGCACTTGATATATAGTGGTCCAGGACGAACCGAAACGTCGGCACTTGATATATAGTGGTCCAGGACGGACCGAAACGCCGGCACTTGATATATAGTGGTCCAGGACGGACCGAAACGTCGGCACTTGATATATAGTGGTCCAGGACGGACCGAAACGTCGGCACTTGATATATAGTGGTCCAGGACGGACCGAAACGTCGGCACTTGATATAATGATCCAGGGCGGACCGAAACGTCGGCACTTGATATAATGATCCAGGGCGGACCGAAACGCTGGCACTTGATATATAGTGGTCCAGGACGGACCGAAACGTCGGCTCTTTAGGGTTGGGGTGTCTCGATTTCAGGCCCGTTAATGTGACATGACGAAACTTATTAATGAGGTTTCCAAACATCAGGGGAAAAGGAATCCTCTTCCTCCTTGTTGCAAACATAGAAATTGATGGTTTGCAAGATGCAGGCCCCACAGCAGTTCTCTATCTCCCAGATGACTATAATTGCTGCTAAAGTGAACAGAGGTATCAGGCGTAAGGTCCTCTTAGGATATCTATTGACCTTCACCAGAATGTGCCCTACAACAGTTTCCTAAACCTCTGATACTTATTTACTACTAGGTGAACAGAATCATCAGGTGTAAGTCAAAGGTTTAATTGTAATAGAACAGTTCCAAAATGGCATTAAATGAGTTAACTAACTTGGACAAGTGCAGCTTCTTGAGAAGCCTAAAAAAGTAACTAATCAATCAAAAAACATTATATCAACTTTCCTTTTTGTGCTCAGAAGGTCGTCTTAATTTAATTTATTTAATTAAATTAACATTACTGTTAATTAACATTACCGTTAATGCTAACCTTCTGTTATCTAACAGATACAAATGCCCTAATCCAACTTAGGATAGCCACCCCTAATACCTCTAATACATCTAAAACCTCTTAAAAATAAACTCTAATACCATGTACCTCCTAATACCATGTACCCACTAATACCTAAGAATCAAATATATATAAAATATATCAATATTTTTATATATCAAATATATCAAGGTATATATACCTTGACTTTTACAAAGTCAAGGTATATATATATATAATGTTATTGTCCTTTACACACTCGGCTCATTTAAATATACTTCAAATGAGAGTACAGTTGTTAAATCCAAGAAGGCCTTCGTGAAACCTTGTTGCAACCTTATCTGGGATTGTCTTGTAATTTTCGGTTGCAAAAGTCATGTCTGCTAAACATATTGGAGTTACACGAGAGAAAGACTAAGAGGTAATAAGATAAGGGAAGATTGGACTGGTTACATGATAATCTTTGTGAGAAAGCAGCCAAGATTCGTTACTTTTGCGGGTGCAAAATCTTCCGGACAGAAAACTGAGGAAAAGAGACTGAGAAATGAGGACAAGAAATTGGGATATGAGGACGAAGAGTCAGTAGGAGCCGTGCCCAACCGCTTCCACCGCTGAGGATCGAACACCTGCCCTGATAGAAGCGACGCCAGCGTCCTATACCAACCACTCAAAGTGGATAGTTAGAATAATATGACCAGAAGCGATAGAGGAGGGGATAGAAATAACCTAAGCTTACTCTATCCCTTTGAGATGTATTTCTTTCTTGCCCCCAATAAACATACTTGAAGCGACAGATGCCATTCTCACCTTCATTTCCTCCCTCAGGAGCGGGTTGCGGTAGTTAAGATCAGGTTCTTCGGCCAAGAACTGGTGGAGGTAGAACTGTCGACGCTTCTCGTTCCACTGCCATGCTGAGCCCTTGTACACGCTCATCTGCAAGACCACCATGCTGTTATTGTTACAAGGACACCATCTTGATATATTGCAAAGGGGGTGTGTTATCATCTTGCTACAGCCTCGTGACCAGCTCTCCACCGAGTCACCAAGCTGATCCCGTTACTTAAATATTTCAGTCCAATGTCACTTATGCAATTATGTGTAAATGATTATCTGTAATATGTGTATAATTAGGTGTATGCCCTATAATTATGCGTAAAACAGTTCAATTATAGTACAACCGTTAATGAATGCATTTTTTGAGGTTTGATTTAATTCCAAGTTACGGTAGAGGGGTGGTTACTGACCCAGTTGTTGGGGGGGACGGGGTTGCCATGGGCGTCGACGCCCTTGGGGTCCGCCCACGTGTAGTAGTCACCGTAGGGCGCCTCGCCCTCCACAGACCTCAAGAACCACTCGTGCTGGTCACTGCTGTGGTTGGGCACTATCTCCAGCACTACCTTCACGCCTGTGGTTCATGGAGAGGTGGAATGAATAGAGGGAGTTGAAAGTGGAGAGTTGAATGATTAGAGGATTATATCTAGCGCTTAAGGAAAAGATTATATCTGCGGTACAGGTTTCTGTTCACCTGAATGGTTAGGTGAAGTGTAGGTGGATAGAGTGATTTGACTGAAGGATAGTGAGTGGCCAAAATATACAAACCCCTAGGTAACAAGATAGCAACATAGATAGCAATATAGATAGCAACGTATGTGCAACATAGGTGACATAAATAGTAACTGACCTCTCTGGTGGAATGCGGTAATGAGATCATCGAACTCCGCCATGTTACCGAAGACAGGATCGATGTCTGTGAAATTTGAGATATCGAACCCGCTGTCCTTCATGGGTGACTTGTAAATCGGACTGATACATACGATGCCAACACCCAGCTCCTTCAGGTAGTCCGCCTTGGAGGTGATTCCTGCAGGAGAGGGAGGAGATTGGAGTCCCATCACGCAGTGGGAATGTTCCTCTAACTTTGGACTCGAAAGCCAGTTCGTAACCACAAGGGTACGGACATGACGAAAAATCCGAGCAGTTTCGTGGATTAACGCATTTTTAAGGAGACTTTTTTTTAGCGCTGCGATTTTGTGGTTTCTTGCGCGTAATTGATTCACGGATCCAAGACTAATCTCCGCGCGTAGTGACACGCGAAGACGAATCTCCATGAGTATAGGAGCCCCACGACACATCTATATGGGTGTCGACCTGGCCCCAGAGTTCGTCAGTTTTTACACTTAAGGACTTGTGATAAACAAGATTATAGAGCGCAGTTTGGTGTCGTGTGTGTTACTGATACAGGATTATCTGTGCCTGATTATCTGTGTAAAGAACCTCCATGACAGCTGAGTGCTGGCTGACCGAAGGTCGTCATTATCCCTCCGCCCAGCTAAGTAGTACCTTCCTATATTTAATAATTATGGATAACCGGTAGAATAAATAAAAAACGTTTTGTTAGTGAAAAGTGGATTATTTTATATTTGCTACAAGTAGAGTATTGTTAGATGGGAATATTCAGGGATTTTTGAAAGCGATCCGAGGCGTCGCCAGGCGTCGAGGGACATGGACTCAAAGATGGCAGTGGAAACAAAACATCAGTTTGGCCGCAGGATGCTGCTTCTGGAAACTTTCCTTTTAAGACTCTTCATAGCCCAGTCGATATAGCCACGCCTCACACACGTGGGGACCACGGTTCGAGACCCACACACAATCCAGGTGAATCGAATGGCAGTGGTCGTGCGTGTGGCAGCAGGTCCTTGAAGGAATCGACTTGAGAATGGTCCAGGACGGACCGAAACGTCGTCGTCCCTTCACCTTCTAGTGTGTGGTCTAGTCAACTCCTTGAAGGAACGTTTCTCACAGCCCAGATTTTCCAGCTAAGCCACTAATTGTATTCTAAATGAAAGCAGATTAACTTTTAGAGTTCCGGTAGAACAGTCAGGGTCGTTCTTCGATTGACAATCGCGAATCCCGGGCGGGACAGATATAGATGGGCGCGTTTCCTATCACCTGATGCCACTGTTCACCTAGTGGTAAACAGGTACCAAAGAGATAGTCAAGCTTGTTGTGGGGTTGTATCCTGGGGGGGGGGGCAGTAATTCGACGTGTATATATATATATATATATATATATATATATATATATATATATATATATATATATATAGGTGTATACTGGCAGCAGGTTTTCTTTCAAACATGTTTCATTGAATATGACCGCATATTCTGTATTTATTATTTTCTGGTTTAGGGCTTCTATCCCTCTAACTATTTTCTTAGCATCAGGGCTTAATTGAAATAGGAGTTCTCCAAAACTCATTTTCGTACTTTTAAGGTGAAGAAAAGAAGTGATTTACTATAGAGTGTATTTACACTTATTTGTATAATTTGCACGACGTTTCGAACCTCCATGGTTCATTCTCAAGTGAACAGATCTTACAATATTAGTTGATTTTATACCCGCATTAGGTCAGGTGATAATACAATGAAGGTGAAAAACATGGGGGGATACATAAGTGAGGTGAAACATAGAGGCTGCAGAAGGCGTATTGGCCCATACGAGGCATCTCCTATCCAAACACAAAGATTAATCCAGTGTAATTGGCCTGTTATGTTGGACATTGTCTTCTGTGTTGGCATCGATATGTTCTTGTCTTGTCCTTACTCTCATGGTTGGTAGAGTAAATAGTTCCGTGATTTGGGTGTTCATGGTAGGTCGCTCTATTCTTATGTGAATTGCCTCAAGAATTTGTAATCTTCTTGAATCTTGGGTTTTGTCTATTATGCAAGTATTCTTGTTCAACATTTCTCTTGTTAGAGTAATGTCATGGGCTTGTCTCATGTGATTCCTAGGGGCACCAGATTGAAGATGGCATGTCAAACGCCTCGTCAGCTTGGTCGACGTCATACCTATGTACTTACATTGAAGGTTACATCCTTCGTGGGGGCAAGTGTACATGTATACAACGCTTGACTGCTGTAGAGGGTTCTCCGTCGGCTTCGGGCTGTTTTTGATAAGGAGTTCGGAAGTCTTCTTGGTTTTGTAGAATATTATCAGGTTTATGTTTTGGTTAGGAGTAGTGCTTCTTACTCCTTTACGGATTATTTCTTTCATTATTCTTTCCTCTTTTATATGTTCGCTGTGCATGGTTGATTTGTAATATAATTTTATTGGGGGTGTTGTGGTTTCTGTTCTAGGTTCTGAATTATACCAACGGTCCAAGTGTCTTCTTATAGCAGCGTTTATTTCCGCGTTGCTATATCCGTTGTTCACCAATACCTGAGTTACTCTTTCAAACTCTCTACTCACGTTGCTCCATTCAGAGCAGTGGGTAAGCGCTCGACGAATATAAGCATTGAGAACACTGGCTTTGTATCTTTGGGGGCACTCACTTCTACCGTTCAGGCATAATCCTATGTTGGTGGGCTTGGTATATACGTTGGTGCTTAAAGAGGTTCCTGTTTTTGTTATTAGTACATCCAAGAATGGCAGACTGTTATTTTCACTATTTTCATGTGTAAATCGGAGTACTGACTCTCTCTCTAGGTGTCTTTTTAGGTCAATTAGTTCATCTGAGTCTTTTACTATTACGAATATGTCATCTACATAACGGCAGTATACAGTTGGTTTTTGTCTGCTACTGAAGACCCTATCTTCGATGGTTCCCATATAAAAATTAGCAAATAAAACTCCTAAGGGGGAGCCCATTGCTACTCCGTCTATTTGTAAATACATGTCTCCTTGTGGACTGATGAAAGGGGCTTCCTTTGTACATGCTTCGAGAAGACTTTTCAAGTGTGGCTCAGGTATGTCTAATTTGGGGGTGCTCTCGTCTCTGTATACTCTGTCCAGTATCATTCCTATGGTTGTGTCGACTGGGACGTTGGTAAATAAGGATTCAACGTCCAGGGAAGCGATGATTCCATCGGGCTGGGTAGATTTGATCAATTCTAGGAAATCTGCTGATGATTGTAGACTAAACTTACTTGTTCTCAATGCTTATATTCGTCGAGCGCTTACCCACTGCTCTGAATGGAGCAACGTGAGTAGAGAGTTTGAAAGAGTAACTCAGGTATTGGTGAACAACGGATATAGCAACGCGGAAATAAACGCTGCTATAAGAAGACACTTGGACCGTTGGTATAATTCAGAACCTAGAACAGAAACCACAACACCCCCAATAAAATTATATTACAAATCAACCATGCACAGCGAACATATAAAAGAGGAAAGAATAATGAAAGAAATAATCCGTAAAGGAGTAAGAAGCACTACTCCTAACCAAAACATAAACCTGATAATATTCTACAAAACCAAGAAGACTTCCGAACTCCTTATCAAAAACAGCCCGAAGCCGACGGAGAACCCTCTACAGCAGTCAAGCGTTGTATACATGTACACTTGCCCCCACGAAGGATGTAACCTTCAATGTAAGTACATAGGTATGACGTCGACCAAGCTGACGAGGCGTTTGACATGCCATCTTCAATCTGGTGCCCCTAGGAATCACATGAGACAAGCCCATGACATTACTCTAACAAGAGAAATGTTGAACAAGAATACTTGCATAATAGACAAAACCCAAGATTCAAGAAGATTACAAATTCTTGAGGCAATTCACATAAGAATAGAGCGACCTACCATGAACACCCAAATCACGGAACTATTTACTCTACCAACCATGAGAGTAAGGACAAGACAAGAACATATCGATGCCAACACAGAAGACAATGTCCAACATAACAGGCCAATTACACTGGATTAATCTTTGTGTTTGGATAGGAGATGCCTCGTATGGGCCAATACGCCTTCTGCAGCCTCTATGTTTCACCTCACTTATGTATCCCCCCATGTTTTTCACCTTCATTGTATTATCACCTGACCTAATGCGGGTATAAAATCAACTAATATTGTAAGATCTGTTCACTTGAGAATGAACCATGGAGGTTCGAAACGTCGTGCAAATTATACAAATAAGTGTAAATACACTCTATAGTAAATCACTTCTTTTCTTCACCTTAAAAGTACGAAAATGAGTTTTGGAGAACTCCTATTTCAATTAAGCCCTGATGCTAAGAAAATAGTTAGAGGGATAGAAGCCCTAAACCAGAAAATAATAAATACAGAATATGCGGTCATATTCAATGAAACATATATATATATATATATATATATATATATATATATATATATATATATATATATATATATATATATATATATATATATACACGTCCTTTGCTGTATGTTTGGCATATTTTAAACCATTTGTTTTTTGTAAAGAAATAGTTCATTGTTTTACAAGTGGAGGAGACAACCCCCCCCCCCCAAGCCCGTCCTCTCTCGTGACGTCACAGCCAACAAAACATGTACTAAAACCTCCTCGACCCTAACCTAACCGTTTAACAAACACATAGAACACGTGGATATTCGTGAATAGCTATTGTTTATAGTACATCATATTTTGCCCGTTGGGGATTTTGACCTCAAAATGCGACAAGTTTTTGGATTTTCCACCGATAGTGTTACGTCCCGTTTTCTATACGCAATATTTATCTTAGTTTGTTTAATGTAAACAGTTAATTTACCTTGATTTCAGTAAGGTCATATTATGCCATTTGTTTAAGTAATGGTATATTCTACCCTTTGTTTAAATACAAGAGGCTCCAGTCATCCAAACCTCCCTCATACGCTAATTACCACAACCTCATATATAATTAATTACGTCTGTGTAACCTAAAACTCATTTCTCATTACCATGTATTGAAGATATTTGCATATTGGAATTATTTATCCAGTGATTATACGCAAACTTTTCAAACGACAAGACGTAGATAATAGTTAGTTCCTATTTAGAATACAAGAGGTTGATAATAGTTAGTTCCTCCACTGAGGTAATAATGTTCTTCTCCTTCTGTTGGTGTCCGACCACTTGGGCTGGACGGTAGAGCGACGGTCTCGCTTCATGCAAGTCGGCGTTCAATCCCCAACCATCCAACCGATTGTTTCAAGCGTGGGTTGGGCATGTATATGAGTGGGATTGGGTGGTTATATATAGGAGCTGCCTCGTATGGGCCAATAGGCCTTCTGCAGTTGCCTTTGTTCTTATGTTCAAGTGTTTGGGCACCATTCCTTTCCCTCCGTCCCATCCCAAATCCTTATCCTGACCCCTTCCAAGTGCTACAGTCACAATGGCTTGGCGCTTTACCCCTGATAGTTAACTTCCTCCTGTTGGTGAAAAATAATTCCACAGGTGCTAAAGTTATATTTATTTACAATATATACATAAAGGCTACATATGTATCACAGGTGCGTCTTGCCTTGATCTTGACTATGTATACACAGGTTCATCACTCAAGCACCTGTCAAGAAATACATCATACATTGTAAACAAACGAGCTACGAGTACTTCCGTTAAGTATTTGTTTAATATTAATACAATTTATAATCTGAGAAATTAATTCAAGATTATGCACATATATATATATATATATATATATATATATATATATATATATATATATATATATATATATATATATATATATATATATATATATATATATATATATATATATATATATATAGAGGCAGAGAGCAAGTCACAACAACCTGACTGAACTCTATGAACACAACTCATTCATAATAACTATATTGTTCTGGACCTTATCACGTGATGACGTGATAAGAGCCAATTATAAACAGCCACCATAACAGCTTACTGACCAACCGGTAAGAATACTTTAGTCCTAAGCAGAGTTCGGGACTAAATTATTATCGCAAACAAGTTCCAACAGGAAATTGAGTCGTTCCAACAGGTAATTAAGTCGTTCCAACAGGTAATTAAGTATACATAGTAATTGACTATGTATACACAGGTTCATCACTCAAGCACCTGTCAAGAAATACATCATACATTGTAAACAAACGAGCTACGAGTACTTCCGTTAAGTATTTGTTTAATATTAATACAATTTATAATCTGAGAAATTAATTCAAGATTATGCACATATATATATATATATATATATATATATATATATATATATATATATATATATATATATATATATATATATATATATATATATATATATATATATATATATATATATATATAGAGGCAGAGAGCAAGTCACAACAACCTGACTGAACTCTATGAACACAACTCATTCATAATAACTATATTGTTCTGGACCTTATCACGTGATGACGTGATAAGAGCCAATTATAAACAGCCACCATAACAGCTTACTGACCAACCGGTAAGAATACTTTAGTCCTAAGCAGAGTTCGGGACTAAATTATTATCGCAAACAAGTTCCAACAGGAAATTGAGTCGTTCCAACAGGTAATTAAGTCGTTCCAACAGGTAATTAAGTCGTTCCAACAGGTAATTAAGTCGTTCCAACAGGTAATTAAGTCGTTCTAACAGGTAATTAAGTCGTTCCAACAGGTAATTAAGTCGTTCCAACAGGTAATTAAGTCGTTCCAACAGGTAATTAAGTCGTTCTAACAGGTAATTAAGTCGTTCCAACAGGTAATTAAGTCGTTCCAACAGGTAATTAAGTCGTTCCAACAGGTTATTAAGTAGCACCAACAGGTAATTAAGTCATTCCAACAGGTTATTAAGTAGTACCAACAGGTAATTAAGTCGTTCCAACAGGTAATTAAGTCGTTCCAACAGGTAATTAAGTCGTTCCAACAGGTTATTAAGTAGTACCAACAGGTAATTAAGTAGTTCCAACAGGTTATTAAGTAGTACCAACAGGTAATTAAGTCGCTCCAACAGGTAATTAAGTCGTTCCAACTCCTAATTCCCCCCCCCCGGTGTGGAAGACTCTTTCCACAACAGTTGAGAAGAACACTGCTCTTGGTGTTTTAGATTCAGCTACACGGAACAAAAAAAAGTTGCAAGTAGCACGGGCTATGGCGAGCCCGTAGTGGACTTACCTGGCACAGGAGCGGTAAACAACACTGCAATTCGAGTCAACTGAGTGATTGAGATTAGAGAATAAATCACAAAAGAAGAATAGAATATTTAAGGGGAAATATTAGAAGCAGTTTTGTAGGTTTTTGAGTAATGCATTTAGTTGGAACTTCTTATATATTATGAGTACTTCTTGAGAATAGGAAGTACTGGGGTCCCTCTATTGTTTCAAGCGCGGGTTGGACAAGTGTATGAGTGGGATTGGGTGGTTATAGATAGGAGCTGCCTCGTATGGGGCAATAGGCCTTCTGCAGTTACCTTTGTTCTTATGTTCTTATAATTTATAAAAAAATATAATTTCTCTCGTGCATCTATGTAAATAGGCCTTGTTAATTTCTCAGACTTTAGATTATATTATTTATAAACATATACATAAGTATTCATAGCTTATTTGAGCTTTATGTATAATGTATTTCCTAGCTGATAATTGAATGGCATGACATTAAGGTGTATACTCAAAGAGCTGAAATACCACACATACATACACTTGTACATTTTGACTTTATAAATATATTTAAAATTAGAACACAGTAGAACACGAAACAATGAATATAAATTTAAGTTGAGATTCAGGAAAGCCCTGGGTAAATACTGGCTTGGAAACAGTGGTGTTGACTTATGGAACAAATTTCCATATAGGCGTGGGACTGATGTATTGTTTCAAGCGTAGGTTAGACATGTATTTGAATGAGTTTTGTTGGATATAAATAGGAGCTGCCTCGCTTGGACCAATAGGAGCTGCCTCGCTTGGACCAATAGGAGCTGCCTCGCTTGGACCAATAGGAGCTGCCTCGCTTGGACCAATAGGAGCTGCCTCGTATAGTTTAATGGGAGCTGACTTTCAAGGGCCAATAGGAGCTTCCGTTTCATTTATTCGTATTTTTTTATACTAATAGAAGTGTGCTAGAAATTCCTTATTTTATAGACCAATTATACAGATCTTTGGAAGATTACTGATTTTTAGATGAGTCTTTATACGTAACCGAAACTAATTATTCACATATTTAACTGAGGTAAAAATCATTACGAAACCTGTACATCTTCCCTCACTCATGGCGGCTATAGCTTACATATAATAAATAGTTTACGAGGTGGGAAGCGCTTAGAAGTTTCTGTAACAATGATAAGTTTGGGTTGTGAAGGATCTCGCAGCGTCTCCCAGGATCTCTTCCTCCCGATTGAGGAAAATGCAGAGGTTTCGTAAGTGCACATATTATTGCTTGATTAATGCTAGTCTTACCGGCAATGTCCCCTGTTCCATTAGGGTGGACATCGTAGAGGGAGCGAGCGTGGACCTGATGGACAACGCTGGTCTTCCACAGGGGCTCCTCCTCCTCCAAGGGGCGCAATCCGTACCTGTGGGCACACGACTCTCATTACCCAACCAGCCACTGGGAGTCAAGAGGATGTAACGTCGTGTCTAAGGCCTATCACCCGCGGGAAGACCATTAAGGCCTATCACCCGCGGGAAGACCATTAAGGCCTATCACCCGCGGGAAGACCATTAAGGCCTATCACCCGCGGGAAGACCATTAAGGCCTATCACCCGCGGGAAGGCCATTAAGGCCTATCACCCGCGGGAAGGCCATTAAGGCCTATCACCCGCGGGAAGACCATTAAGGCCTATCACCCGCGGGAAGACCATTAAGGCCTATCACCCGCGGGAAGACCATTAAGGCCTATCACCCGCGGGAAGGCCATTAAGGCCTATCACCCGCGGGAAGACCATTAAGGCCTATCACCCGCGGGAAGGCCATTAAGGCCTATCACCCGCGGGAAGGCCATTAAGGCCTATCACCCGCGGGAAGACCATTAAGGCCTATCACCCGCGGGAAGACCATTAAGGCCTATCACCCGCGGGAAGGCCATTAAGGCCTATCACCCGCGGGAAGGCCATTAAGGCCTATCACCCGCGGGAAGGCCATTAAGGCCTATCACCCGCGGGAAGGCCATTAAGGCCTATCAGCAGAAGATAAGCTTTCCTTACCATATAAACATTATTTCTTTCCATATTAAGATATCTTTATTTAAATGAACAAATCCACAAGGGCCGTATTTGATGCATCACGTTAGTGTGATCTCTGTGTATAATATCTTTATTTAGTTAACATAGTATTTAATTAAATTGTTAAGTGCATTCTGCATTTGATTTTGCCTTAGATTTTCAAGCAGCATTTGCCGCCTGAAAATCTCTCCCTCAAACATTCAACATTTCATTTCTAAAATGATGTAGTCACTGCCAGACGTAAGATGAAAATAAATAATTTAATTTACCTTACTATTTGTGTTACCCCATTCCAAAAACCATACGAATAAGGTTCAGATCAAACTAATATGATATGGAAATGTCTCTTAAGGGGGGGCCACTGTGTTTCCAACTCCGATCAGCCTACGACAATCCCATCCCAGCCACGTGTCATCTTGAAAACCTAAATAGTGAAGCTAGCGCTTCAAGCGTCTGTCCGCCATTACTGGACAAACAGGCAGACAGCCACATTCTCTCTTAGACGAAGGAAGGAAGGAATTATCAAGGGAAACCGCCAAGCCATTAATCTCTTAGACGAAGATAAATGATGAAAATTAACATTACGTGGTCCTGAAGCAGACAATGATGATAGCGATGATAGCGGCCAGCAGCAGCAGGACCAAGATGAGCAGCGCCGTGTCCTTCCCCATGGCTTCCTTACTCCTCCTTCAGGGACCTGTGTAGCCTCGAAGGTGTCTTCCGCTCTCGCCTTCTCTGGTGGGGGGAGAATACTGCTTGCAAATCATGTCTCGGGGAGTAAAAACTCCTGACGTAGCCCACTATGCATTAGAGAGAAGATATCATCGTCGTCGCTACGTTAATATCAGCAGTCAGCCAATCAGGATAGACTCTGTTATCTGCAGAGCCAATGAGACCTAAACAAGTGGGATTTCAGCCAATGGGAGATGCCTGCCGTGCGTCTGTGGATTAACATTGGTCAGTTTCAACCTGATATAAAGTATTTAAAGTATTTCTCAAATATATCGTGACAACCACTAAGACGGTTGAGCAAATTATGTTATGAAATGACTTGCAGCTTCGTCGGTACTTAAAGAATGTAGTAAATAAATTGTCATACAATAGTAACTAAATAAACATTTTTAACACATGTTAAATCTTCTATTACTTAAGCTATATAAGATGTTAACAAATCAGCTCACTTTAATCAAATCAAAATCTATACATATATTAGGTTATTTTTACATTTATTTTCTCAAAAGTAATACCCAGTCAAGTACTCAAAAGTAATAGCCAGTCAAGTACTCAAAAGTAATACCCAGTCAAGTACTCAAAAGTAATACCCAGTCAAGTACTCAAAAGTAATAGCCAGTCAAGTACTCAAAAGTAATAGCCAGTCAAGTACTCAAAAGTAATAGCCAGTCAAGTACTCAAAAGTAATAGCCAGTCAAGTACTCAAAAGTAATACCCAGTCAAGTACTCAAAAGTAATAGCCAGTCAAGTCCTCAAAAGTAATAGCCAGTCAAGTACTCAAAAGTAATACCCAGTCAAGTACTCAAAAGTAATAGCCAGTCAAGTACTCAAAAGTAATAGCCAGTCAAGTACTCAAAAGTAATAGCCAGTCAAGTACTCAAAAGTAATAGCCAGTCAAGTACTCAAAAGTAATACCCAGTCAAGTACTCAAAAGTAATAGCCAGTCAAGTACTCAAAAGTAATAGCCAGTCAAGTACTCAAAAGTAATAGCCAGTCAAGTACTCAAAAGTAATAGCCAGTCAAGTACTCAAAAGTAATACCCAGTCAAGTACTCAAATAGCAGTGGAAGTACTCAGAAGCAGCAATCAAGCGAGTACTGTTGATAGACAGTACAGGATGCAGAAACCGCTTGAGTTGTATCTTATACTTAAGCATTTCCCCCTCATCATCGTCCAGTTAGTTTTACCTTTAGTTTGACTCGTCACGTGTGTGTGTGTGTGTGTGTGTGTAATGCTTCCACCAACAGTCAGCGTGATCAATGACCCCAGATTGTGATGTAAATGCTTGGGTTAATGCATCTGCTGTGGATTTTTGTGTTTGAGGCGTTTTTGAACTCTTCTTGAGTGTTCAAGTCGCTTTTGAACTCTCTAGTCTAGTTTTCAAACACTTTTGAACTCTTAATCAGGTGTTTAAAATCTTGAACACTAAGAGTCCTGAGGCTTCAACTGAAGACTAAGGAACCCCCTAGAGGATTCAGTTGAATCCCAGGTTGCAGTGCTGTTTACCATGTCATGGTTAAATGGTCTAAGGGGTGTGCTTGGGTGTACCCAGTGTGCAGGTTCGAATCCTCCACATGGATTCTAATTTTCTCATTGATACATCACGTTAATAGGATTTCTTTGTGAATACAATGTTGACGAATACAATGCAGGTGAATACAATATTGGTGTTCACCTCACACTTGGTCACTCACAGTCGCACCTGGTCACTCACAGTCGCACCTGGTCACTCACAGTCGCACCTGGTCACTCACAGCCACACGTGGTCACTCACAGTCACACCTGGTTACTCTCAGTCACACCTGGTCACTCACAGCCACACCTGGTCACTCACAGTCACACCTGGTCACTCACAGTCACACCTGGTCACTCACAGTCACACCTGGTCACTCACAATCACACCTGGTCACTCACAGCCACACCTGGTCACTCACAGCCACACCTGGTCACTCACAGCCACACCTGGTCACTCTTCACACAGAGGAAGGTGTGGGTGTGGTAGATGAGTCACGCACCCAGGGCAGAATTCATCAAATATTTACGCAACCATTTACGAAACCCGTAGATCTGTTCTCAATGATAGCGGCTTTGTTTACATTTGCATTACCGCACAACGAACCACGAACAACATCGTAACTTAAGAGTCGAGTTACGAGACCTGAAGACAGAACCAGTTCTTAAAAAAAACGATTTTCAGTGTTCCTCAGTTTGTAGTATGGAGCGCCAGTCGATTGCAACACCTCCTCCCCCCCTCCCCCCCGCAGGGGTGACATCTTGACATCTTGGGATAATGAGGTGTGATTTGTATATATGATGACGTTGCGTGAACTGGTTAGTGAAGCTAGTGAGCTGGGCAGCTATGGTCTTACAGGAACAGATCCACATGGGCCGTGACGAGGATTCGAACCTGCGTCCGGGAGCATCCCAGACACTGCCTTAATCGACTGAGCTACGACAGGGTTAAAAAAGGATTGAAACCGAGGTTCTACTGAACTTACTGGATCCCGTATTTGTTGTTCATTTGATGCATCACGTTAGTGTGATCTCTGTGTATGGTCTTACAGGGGTTGATAATTCGCTTGTTCTGATTGCAATGTTGCTCTCAGCATTAATCCCATCATCCCAGCTCCTCGTCCTCATATCCCAGCTCCTTGGCCTCATATCCCAGCTCCTCGTCCTCATATCCCAGCTCCTTGGCCTCATATCCCAGCTCCTCGTCCTCATATCCCAGCTCCTTGGCCTCATATCCCAGCTCCTCGTCCTCATATCCCAGCTCCTTGGCCTCATATCCCATAGCCTACTCATGACCTACTAGCCTTTGTGCAACTCTCAGTTCACTCTCAAGGGAAGCTGTGTTTCACTCTCAGTGTTGCAGAAACAAGCTTAGTCTTGCACACGCAACATGGTAATATTGCATTTGCAATTTATCTGTTTTTAATGCTGTGCTTTGAACGTCATGTATACCACTTAAAATAAACAGGAATTTATAGTCCGTTGTACTGCACGGAAATGAGACAAGGCATGTTGGTTGCTCTTGTAACATTGTGACATTCACTCCTCAATGTATGTACTTTCTCAACCCATTGGACCTTATTGTATATAAATAAAAATAAATTAAATAAAATCTTAAGATAATAGGGAACAACATCACCCGGTTCAGTGAACAGTGATCACATGCAACGAACAACAAACGGATTTAACAAACATTGAAAGAATTTAACGAACAGTGAATAGATTGCATGAACAGTGAATGGATTAGACTAACAGGAGAATGGATTTAACGAACAAAGAACGGTTCTAACGCACAGTGAATGGATTTAACGAACAAAGAACGGTTCTAACGCACAGTGAATGGATTTAACGAACAAAGAACGGTTCTAACGCACAGTGAATGGATTTAACGAACAATGGGGAAGGCGTAAATGTTTATTATACAAATAGATTATTAGACATAAGTTTCGTAAAAATAAAGTTAATATATATCAGAACAAAATACTATAACAATGGATACCAAATTTTGTTTCAGAAAATAATGGATACAAAATTTTGATTCAGAAAATACCAAGACAAATACTAATTTGGAAACTGGATTGTTGTTTTATAGAACATACTACACGGTGATATAACGGACTTGGAACTGCTGCGTTGTTTCGTGCGCAGGTTAGACAAATATATGAATTTGAGGATAAATAGGAGCTGCCTCGTATGGGCCAATAGGAGCTACCTCACACAGGTCAACAAAAGCTGTTTCGCGTTATCCTATAGGCCTATGCGGCATTGTTGATAAAATGTTGCTAGGCCTAGGCTTTGAATTATCATTGCAGAGGAGAAGCAGTCTATTCGGCCTATCGAAGTCCCTCTTGGGACTAGGCTGACGACTTAACTTCCCCAGGACGCAACCCTCAACAATTGTCTAGTTCCCAGGAACCTATTTACTGCCAGGTTAACAGAGGCATTAGGTGAAAGAAAACGTGCCCAAACGTCTCCGTCTGGCCGGAAATCAAATCCGGGTCCAGTCGATTGTGAGCAGACTGCTTTAAACTCTCAGTTACGAGTAAACAAACTTGTTTAAGTTCACATAATCAATCGTTTAAGTCCATACATATTTTTCCGCTATGAGGGCGGGGGGGGGGAGTCCACTCCCACTCATAGGATGGGTATGGGGTCCACTCCCACTCACAGGATGGGTATGGGGTCCACTGCCACTCACAGGATGGGTATGGGGTCCACTGCCACTCACAGGATGGGTATGGAATCCACTGCCACTCACAGGATGGGTATGGGATCCACTATCACTCATAGGATGGATATGGGGGTCCACTGCCACTCACAGGATGGCTATAGTGTCCTCTACTACTCATAGGATGGACATTGGATTCATTATCACTCACAGGATGGGTATGGGATCCACTAGCAATCACAGGATGGGTATGGGGTCCACTATCACTCACAGGATGGGTATGGGGTCCACTACCACTCACACCAAACGAACCAATGTATCAGTATGAGTCAAGGGGTCACTCACCACATGGGGGGATATGAAGAATGCTGTAACGACGTGAGTTGGATAGCGAGAGATGAAGTGATAGCGATCCACAGACCTGTGAGGCTGGCGGAGAGTGAGTGTGGGATGAGAGGTACTGGCTGCTTCTAGAACTGCCTCGAGTGGGTGTTCTCTGGCTCCTCATTATACTTTTATATATGGAAATGATATTACATCTTTCAGTGCTGAGGGAGAGGGGGAAGAGGTGGCAGGGGATGGTGATGGGGGTGTAAGAGAGGGGAGAGAGGTGGGTGGTGGTAGTGGTGGTTACGTGTTAGTGACTATAGAGCCAGTTCTAGTTATTTATGCCTCTCCTACTAGCCTTGTTATACCTGTGTTGTATTATAATGCAGTTGTTTTGACTGGCGAATTTTATGTCGAATCTGGTTTTAAAATTGAGAATGAAGGTGGCTTCCAAACCTTCTTCTTTCAGTGCATTACATTTTTTTTCACTTTTCTGTATTATTTCCTTTGATTTTGGCAAAATTTGCTTTTTCAGCTTCCATCAGTGTCCTCTTGATTTACTGTCTCCATTTCAAAAAAGCAGTCCTTGTTCATCTTGACAATTCCCCCTTCAGTATCTTGTATGTTACGATCATATTCCCTCTGTTTCCAGGGCTGTGAGGTCCAGTTTCCTTAACCTGTCCTCATAGCTCAACTCTCTTAGCTCTGGCACTAACATTGTTGCAAATGTTTTTATATTGGTTAAATTTTGGTGCTTCAAACCAAAGCCCCCATTTGTTGCACCAGGTGTGGATTACATGGTGGCGGGGTTTGGCCCGCCTCTCAACCCTTAGTCAACTGGTATATATAGGTTCCAGAACCAATGTGATTGTAGCAGTTGATGGAGTGTGATTGTAGTAGTTGATGGAGTGTGATTGTAGCAGTTGATAGAGTGTGATTGTAGTAGTTGATGGAGTGTGATTGTAGCAGTTGATGCAGTGTGATTGTAGCAGTTGATAGAGTGTGATTGTAGCAGTTGATGGAGTGTGATTGTAGCAGTTGATAGAGTGTGATTGTAGCAGTTGATGGAGTGTGATTGTAGCAGTTGATGGAGTGTGATTGTAGCAGTTGATGGAGTGTGATTGTAGCAGTTGATAGAGTGTGATTGTAGCAGTTGATGGAGTGTGATTGTAGCAGTTGATGGAGTGTGATTGTAGCAGTTGATGGAGTGTGATTGTAGCAGTTGATGGAGTCACAATTTAAGAGACACTAACTTAGGGTTGAGGTGCATTGACAGACATTTTCACCGAGACAGTCTAACCGATATTCTGAGACTGTATCAAGTCAGATCCTCTATTCTGATAACAATATCGCTATTTTTTCCATATGTTAGAACTGTATCCATGTTTATATAAAAAAAATTGGATTGAAGAATCGTCTGAAATTTGACCAGTGGGAGTGTGAGAGGGAGAGAGAGAGGAGACAAAGTGGGAGGGAAAGGGGAAAGTGAGGGGGTAAGAGGGAGAGTTGTAAAGCCCGAAAACGAAGCTAACATAAAAATAAATGAACTGTAAAAGCCCTGATGACAGGTAGACAATGCAAGCAGAAAAGGGAGGAGAAATGCGACAAGAAAAGTAGGATACGAGAAACAAAAAGTGACATAAGAAGATGGGAAGAAAAGAGGTAGAAGGAGAGCTGAGAGAGAGTCACAAAGCTGAGACAGATCGCACTATTGACCATAGTCACATAGTCACATAAGGTCACACAAGGTCACACAAGGTCACATAAGGTCACACAAGGTCACACAAGGTCACATAAGGGGTCCAGGACAGACCCAACGTCGTCACTTGTTACAGGGCCTTGTTCTCTGCCTGTGACCATTCACTCAACTGCATCACAAGCATTAACCAATACCAAGTATAAGACATTATCATGGCAATGATTATGCAATCATGATGAATTACTCATATCGGACACCTGACTGTGCAACCCTAATGTCCTGTTAACATTGCAAGAGTGCCGTCATTGCACTGAACACCACATTGCCCAACGCTAAAATCCGTGTCAGTCACTCAATTAACAATATCATTGGGACAAAAGTACGCCCAAATTAGTCGAACCGCTTGGATTGGTTGGTAGGGCCAGGGTTCTTGCAGGTCAGGGAGGGTTCGATCCCCGATGGTTCAAGCGGTTGGGCACCATATGTTCTGTCCCAGCTCCTTGTCAAATCAAATCAAACATTTATTCAGGTACAGTACATACATACAAGGTGACATAAAAAACATTGATGGATTTATAGATAGAGCTAGTACATACAATGCCTGAAGCCTTTATTGCGCAAAGCGTTTCGGACTTGTCTTCATATCCCAACTCCTCGTCCTCATATCCCAGTTCCTTGGCCTCATATCCCAGTTCCTTGGCCTCATATCCCAGTTCCTTGGCCTCATATCCCAGTTCCTTGGCCTCATATCCCAACTCCTCGTCCTCATATCCGAAGTCCTCGTCCTCATATCCGAGGTCCTCGTCCTCATATCCCAGCTCTTCGTCCTCATATCCCAGCTCCTTGGCCTCATATCCCAGCTCCTCGTCCTCATATCCCAACTCCTCGTCCTCATATCCCAGCTCCTCGTCCTCATATCCCAGCTCCTCGTCCTCATATCCCAGCTCCTTGGCCTCATATCCCAGCTCCTCGTCCTCATATCCCAGCTCCTTGGCCTCATATCCCAGCTCCTCGTCCTCATATCCCAGCTCCTTGGCCTCATATCCCAGCTCCTCGTCCTCATATCCCAGCTCCTTGGCCTCATATCCCAGCTCCTTGGCCTCATATCCCAGCTCCTTGGCCTCATATCCCAGCTCCTTGTCCTCATATCCCAGCTCCTTGGCCTCATATCCCAGCTCCTTGGCCTCATATCCCAGCTCCTTGTCCTCATATCCCAGCTCCTCGTCCTCATATCCCAGCTCCTTGGCCTCATATCCCAGCTCCTCGTCCTCATATCCCAGCTCCTTGGCCTCATATCCCAGCTCCTTGGCCTCATATCCCTTACAAATGCAATATAGTTGTACCACCTTAACGCTTTCTGTTGATGCTTTACCTTACCTTACCTTTCTCCTTGTAATTATCTTACCTTATCTTTCTCCTAATAGTTACCTTATAATTCTCCTAATACTTACCTCACCTTGCCTTATCTTTTTTTCCTGGCCTTATATCTCACCTCATTGTCATCATATCCCAGCCCTAGCTAGTGTTAATTACCGTATCTTTCTCTTAATAATTACCCCTTACCTTTTTCCTAATAATTATCCTACCTTTCTCTTGATAAATTACCTTACCTTTCTACTCGTAATCACCTTTGCATCCAAATTATAGAGTTCAAGAAAATACATTAATCTTCTTGGACGAAAGACTCCCAAATTCTATCATAGAGTCGTAAGCTTTGCTCTGTGAGTCTTGGAAGTCTTAAAACGTAAACACATATTTACAAAACTCTAAAAACAAACAAAAAATGTCTGTGTCAAGAATGGTGTCGTTAGAGGTGTTTGTAGAAGCAAACTGGTCGTTCAGGGCCTGATTATGGGGTATATTTTTTGCTTGTTCGACTCGGTGATTTAAATACGCTATGGCGACTAAAGTTTATAAATAAATTTAATTATTAGTAAATTAGATTATAAATGATATAATTTTCAGTGTATAATAAGGGTAATTAACTTAGGTGAAAGTTTTTTTCCCTGGGTAAAATAACTTGTGGTAATATTAACGTTGTAAGTTAACAAACAAGATTAAGGTACTGTAACTTGTTGAATTAAAATGACTTGAAGTTTAACATCGTGAGATTAACCTTGTATATTAAACTTGGTAAGGGTAAAAAGGGTAAATTTAATCATGGGTGACTTCCAGAAAGTCTAACACTGGGGACTTACATTGGTGGAAGTTATACCTTGGGTAAATTAACAATATAATACAGTAACATTCTATGAGGTTAACATTGTTTGGCCAAGTGGAGGGGTCCGGCGGAGCCCTGCCAACGCCGGGCCACTGTAGAATCTATCTTAGACACCCTTTTAATTTAACGTTTTCTCTCACGTCCTTCAATTCCACTTTCTATAAATATCTTAGGATAAACTATACTCAATTTACCAGAGGGCCGCCACCTCCAGTAGCCATCAACGGAAACAGGACAATGGCTTATCAAAGGTCCCCCTATTATTCCTGAGAATTTTGTTTGTAGCTAATTTTTTTAACTGAAGTACTTTAAATTTAAAATTAAATGAAGTACTGTTTTGGCTTTTTATGGCTTCGGTGGATAGACGATTGAATGGGTTTATCACCTACTGGGTGAAAAAACATCTCTCTCTCTCTCTCTCTCTCTCTCTGTCTCTCTCTCTCTCTCTCTCTCTCCTTTTCTGTCCTATATTATAATGTTGAAGCTGTTGTGGTTTATTTTTCTCATATCCCTTCTTGTCTTTGAATCCCAGCTCTTTGTCCTCATATTCCAGTCCTTAGTCATGTAGGGACTAGCCGGTCGGCCGAGCGGACAGCACACTGGACTTGTGATCCTGTGGTACTGGGTTCGGTCCCAGGCGCCGGCGAGAAACAATGGGCAGAGTTTCTTTCACCCTATGCCCCTGTTACCTAGCAGTAAAATAGGTACCTGGGTGTTAGTCAGCTGTCACGGGCTGCTTCCTGGGGGTGGAGGCCTGGTCGAGGACCGGGCCGCGGGAACACTAAAAAGACCCGAAATCATCTCAAGATAACCTCAAGATAACCTGTAGGCTGTTGTACTTTATGTGAGTTACACTGGATATCCTAAACAACTTGTCTGAATTTTATATATATTTAAATATTTAAATATGTATAACTTTACATGTACTGTTAAAGCCGCTGTAGTTTATAAACGGCCTCTTGTTTAGTTATCAATTATTTTCAAAACTTTCAACAATTTAGTTATGTTCCCATATCGCCCTTAATTTTAAGTATTCCCTAATAACATCTGTCTACCTTATCCTTCTTCGTTTCATTTATACGTCCCATAAAAGCTCGTATATCATTTGCAAAATGTCTTCAATAGCTGTTATGTCCGCCAGCCTTCTTGTTAGTGTTAAGTGTCTATCGCGTCACACCTTTGATCAACCTTTACCTTAAGTCATGCCTGAAACGGTGTGTATTAGGGGGCCTTGTGCAAGGGTGTGTCACTACCTGTATCTTTCTCTCTTCACGTGTCACACGTATGTACATTTGTGTATATAAATCAGAGAGATGATACAGAGTTCCTGCACTCTCACCTGGGAAATTTGTCGCATCTCTACTATAGACACGTTGTTCTCCGCGTTATGGCCTTAGTCCTGGATATTATTTAGGCAGGCAGTATTTTATTATTTAGGCATTTAGGCAGACTGTGTAGGCAGTCTCCGTGGTGTAGTGGTAAGACACTCGCCTGGCGTTCCGCGAGCGCTATGTCATGGGTTCGTATCCTGGCCGGGGAGGATTTACTGGGCGCAATTCCTTAACTGTAGCCTCTGTTTAACGCAACAGTAAAATGTGTACTTGGATGAAAAAACGATTCTTCGCGGCAGGGGATCGTATTCCAGGGTCCATAGGATTAAGGACTTGCCCGAAATGCTACGCGTACTAGTGGCTGTACAAGAATGTAACAACTCTTGTATATATCTCAAAAAAAAAAAAAAAAAAAAAAAAAATTGTATTTGGTTTTTGAATTCCATTGTTCAAAATCAAATGCTGAGCCTTAATATGCCCTATTAAGCCATGGATTCTTCTCTTGCTTCTCATTTGTTCTTTTGGGCCGGGATAAACCTGTTTACTGCCTCATGTATAGTGTGTATGTGGGGGGGGGGGAGGGGATAAACAACATACTTTCTATTGTTATTCACATGAGGAAAAAAAAGAGACTAGAGAGCTAGCTAGGCATATGTGACATACCGCAGGATGGTTTATTATACATGGAGTTTGTACCACATTTTCGCATTAACAGAGTACGGAAAACAACGAATGTGGCAACACCCAGGTCGCCTGACAGGAGACCCGGCGCCTGGCAGACGAGTCAGTGAGGTCGAGGCAACGGAAGGGTGAGGGTGTGTCGCTGGAGCCTCTTATTATTGAGAGGTGGTACATTGTGTGGTTCACAAGTGGTCAGTCGCGTCCTGCTGAAGCGGTTGGAAAATGTATTCTCGCGGGACGATGACGAGGGTGTGTTTGGTGGTGTTGGCGGGGTTGTGTTCCTGGGTTCTGGCTTATGAGAGGTGAGTGTTATTAGACATGAAAGAGTTTCAGTCCTTAATGTAACGTGGATTAGTTTTGGCTAATTGTTGTACGTGGATTTTGTTTCCTCCAGGCAGACTTACAAGGAAACGTTATACAAGGATGTTCTGTTTACCTTTGGCTGTACGTTGATGAGATTGTATAGTAAGGTTATCATTAAGTATGGTCACGTATCTATGCCACTGGCGAGGCGGTGTGGAGGGTGACCCCCACCCCACACGAGGGAGGTCACTAACCCCCTGTAAGTGGGGGGAGTGTGACGGGTGAACCAGCATGACTAACAAGCAGCCCCTGCAAGGTACTAGTAAAGGACCATAATGATAAGACTAGTTAAACACCTGGAGAGGATCAGGTATGTAAACAAGGACCAACATGGGTCCAGGGAAGGGAAATCATGCCTAACGAACCTTCTGGAGTTGTATGACATAAACAAAATAGCAATAGACATAGAAGGTTGGACAAATTGTGTATTTCTGGAGTGCCTAAAGACTTTGACTCACTTCTCCTCAGCAGACTACTACGTAAACTTGAGAGGCAGGAGCTCGTTCCTGTAGGCACACACACACACACACACACACACCCTGTTAGCTTGGTGGATAGCGCGCAGGACTCGTAATTCTGTGGCGCGGGTTCGATTCCCGCACCAAGGAGAAACAAATGGGCAAAGTTTCTTTCACCCTGAATGCCCCTGTTACCTAGCAGTAAATAGGTACCTGGGAGTTAGTCAGCTGTCACGGGCTGCTTCCTGGTGTGTGTGTGTGGGGTGTGTGGTGAAAAAAAAAATAGTAAACAGTTGATTGACAGTTGAGAGGCGGGCCGAAAGAGCAAAGCTCAACCCCCGCAAACACAACTAGGTGAATACACACATAACACACACACCAATTCATGCACTCATATATTCTGCTGACCATATGAGGGCGAGAGAGTAGCTAGTATGGACCAGCAAGCTGTAGAAAATTACTTTCACCGTTTCAAGCTGCTTTGGTGTACACTGGTGTAGCCAAGTTTTGGTGTAGCCAATTATGTCCTTTTATTAATGGGCCTCTTACGTGGCCATTTACGAGATCTGTATCTCTTACGCGTCCACTTAAGAGATGCCAGGTGTACGTTTTACCTGATATTACAAGGTTTACGAATTCCTAGACGCTATACGAGGTCGTCCTCAACAATAATAGCCTTATGATGAGGACGACCTCGTAGCGCTTCTGAGCTCGTAACCTTATGATGAGGACGACCTGGTAGCGCTTCTGAGCTCGTAACCTTATGATGAGGACGACCTCGTAGCGCTTCTGAGCTCGTAACCTTATGATGAGGACGACCTCGTAGCGCTTCTGAGCTCGTAACCTTATGATGAGGACGACCTGGTAGCGCTTCTGAGCTCGTAACCTTATGATGAGGACGACCTCGTAGCGCTTCTGAGCTCGTAACCTTATGATGAGGACGACCTGGTAGCGCTTCTGAGCTCGTAACCTTATGATGAGGACGACCTCGTAGCGCTTCTGAGCTCGTAACCTTATGATGAGGACGACCTCGTAGCGCTTCTGAGCTCGTAACCTTATGATGAGGACGACCTCGTAGCGCTTCTGAGCTCGTAACCTTATGATGAGGACGACTTCGTAGCGCTTCTGAGCTCGTAACCTTATGATGAGGACGACCTCGTAGCGCTTCTGAGCTCGTAACCTTATGATGAGGACGACCTCGTAGCGCTTCTGAGCTCGTAACCTTATGATGAGGACGACCTCGTAGCGCTTCTGAGCTCGTAACCTTATGATGAGGACGACCTCGTAGCGCTTCTGAGCTCGTAACCTGATGATAAGGACGACCTCGTAGCGCTTCTGAGCTCGTAACCTTATGATGAGGACGACCTCGTAGCGCTTCTGAGCTCGTAACCTGATGATAAGGACGACCTCGTAGCGCTTCTGAGCTCGTAACCTGATGATAAGGACGACCTCGTAGCGCTTCTGAGCTCGTAACCTTATGATGAGGACGACCTCGTAGCGCTTCTGAGCTCGTAACCTTATGATAAGAATAACCTCGTAGCGCTTCTGAGCTCGTAACCTTATGATGAGAACGACCTCGTAGCGCTTCGGAGCTCGTAACCTTATGATAAGGACGACCTCGTAGCGCTTTGGAGCTCGCAAACTATTTATTAACATTCAGACTAATCACCCACAATCAAGGTTCAGATAAAAGGTAAGTGACTCCATCGATACTTGAAGAATCCCGGGGCGAACCTTCAGATTTTTAGCGTAGACCTTCGTCTCTGTTCCTTCCATATTTCTCGTGCAATACTCCATGCAATACTAACGCCAGGTGACCTTCGTCAGCGCGACGGACGGCGAGGCCCGGGCCCTGCTGGCGGAGTTCGAGGAGGCCGCCGCTAAGGTCTACAACACTGTCATTCTCAAGACCTGGGCCTTCAACACCAACATTACCGACCATAACAGGAAGATTAAAGTAAGATGCGACCCCTTAATATCTTTTTGTTCGTTTTAACACAATATGTTAAACCTCACTTTGTCTTTACAATATATCATCTTGTAAATTGTTGCTTAAATGTCACTTAACCTGGTTTCTAAAATGTAATTTTGGTTTAGATTGCTATATACTGATGTTTAGCAAATCTATAGGAAGAGTTTTTACCTTAAAAACAAAATATAACTTGGCATATACCACATATGTACTTATTAATCAGCCAAATAATGACTACAAGTAATAAGTAATATATGTACTGTTTTGAGCGGGTTGGTTTAGTGCAGTCAGTATTGCAAATCATTTGTTTAAGTTGTTTGGATTAAGTTCTTGACTCTGATAATGGCAATGTCTACGTTCCAGGCTGTTATTGTGACTCTTAAGTAGTTAATGTGGTATTTATACACACTTTATAATTAGGTTTCCGAATGATAAATGTACTGCCGTTTATCAATAAAGTTGTTGAATTGATTTGTTTTGTCTCGCTGTATCCGTTTTTTCTGGATCCTTTTCTTTGGATCCCATTTTCTTTCGGATCGTTTTCTCTTGGAGCAGTTATCTGTGTGTGATGAACAGACCACACGCTAGACGTTTCGACTTGAGAATGGTCCAGGACGGACCGAAACGTCGTCGTCCCTTCACCTTCTAGTGTGGGGTCTGGTCATCATACTTTAGCCTCGTTATTGTGACTCATCGCCTGCATATCTGTGAGTGTTTACTTTGGGGCCGATTTCTCTTTGGGTTCATTTCTCATTGGGTCAGTTTTCTCTTTGTCGATCCGTTTTCTGTGCCCGATTTCTCTCTCTCGGTCTTTCTTTTCCTCGTTGGATGTCTTTTGTGTTCGTTTACCTGTCTTGGAGTGTTTGTCTTTCAAGGATGTTTGGTGTTTGCAAATCTCTCTTGGTGTAGTTCTCTCTATACTGTTTCGTGCATTCTTGTAAAGTCACTAACTAGCAAACATAGCGTTTCAGGCAGGTCCTTAATCCTAATTTTCCCCGGAATACGATCCGCCAAATCGTTTAACAACCTTGTTAAAGCTGGGTGAACAGAAGCTACAGTTAAGGATTGGCGTCCAATCAATTCTCCCTCGGCCAGGATTCGATGCCAGGTCAAATCGCTTAATTGCGAAGTGCCGGGCAAGTGTCTTATCACTGCGCCACGGAGACTTTGTCAATGGGTGTGACAAAGGACTTACACTCACTCTGTGAGTGTAAGTTTGCATTTAATGTTTTTGTTCCATAATTATGTTTGCTTTTTACGTCTTTTACGTCTTTTTGCGACTTTTACGTCTAAACTATTCCACTTATTGACAGCACTAACACTGAAAAAATGTGTGTAATTATTTAAGTGTAATTACAGGATGACAATTACCTAAGTGTAATTACAGGATGACAATTACCTAAGTGTAATTACAGGATGACAATTACCTAAGTGTAATTACAGGATGACAATTACCTAAGTGTAATTACAGGATGAGAGCTACGCTCGTGGTGTCCCGTCTTCCCAGCACTCTTTGTCGTATAACAGTTTGAAACTACAAACGGTTTTGGCCTCCACCACCTACTCACTTAACTTGTTTCAACTTTCTACCACACTGTTTGTAAAAGAAAACTTTCCAATATTTTTTTCGGCACTGTTATTTTCCTTAGCTTGAATCTGTGTCCTCTTGTTTTTCAAGTTGCTGGTTTTAGGAATTCTTCTTTGTCAATTTGGTCGATTCCTGTTAATATTTTGTAAGTCGTGGTCATATCACCTCGTGTGTGTGTGTGTGTGTGTGTGTGTGTGTGTGTGTGTGTGTGTGTGTGTGTGTGTGTGTGTGTTCCTTGCCTTCCTTTGACTTTCCTGAACAGGGCAAGTATATATTTATTTTTACATAATCTGACCATACTTGACCTTACCTGACCTCTTACGACCTCATTTGACCTTACCTGACCTTGCAGGAGGAAGGGTCGTTGATCGTGAGGAAGTTCAAGGAGGAGTGGAACAACAAGGTCCAGGTCTCTCTGCGTAGTGACCTTAGCCCGGAGACCGCCAGAGCCATGCGTATGGTGAGTTATAGTGATGAGTTAATATAAGTTATGTGATGGTGAGTTATGGTGATGTTGAGTTACAGTGAATCACAATGAGATTAATTTACCATCTCACCAGAAACGTTTGAAAACAACGAACTGGATGAGGTGCTCGAAACTACATTAGTCACGCTTCAGTCACCACTACAAATGCCAATACAGCCTGACAGAACCCATAGGTGCAGGTAGAGACAGTAGGCCTAGTGGTAACTATATATATACACAACCCACCAGTAATTACCAGAAGACCCAGGCAGGAATATGACGATACTGACGGAACAGTAATATACATCACTCGAGGGACAGCTACAGCTGCTCACGGAATAACGATAATCTTATAATCATAGGCGATTTAAATCACGCGGGAAGTAGATTGGGATGATAGAAACCCGTGTCAAAGCCTTACATAAGAGTAAGTACATAGTAAGTAAATACATGTTAAAGTACATAGTGTGGAACGTTCTGTTGTACAATGTGCAGCACAGATGATTCACAATCAGAAGGTACCAGGTTAGATTCCCACATGGGGAAGAAACGAGTCTGTTTCCTTACACCTGATGCCTTTATTGACATAGCAGCAAATAGGTACATGGGAGTTAGACAGCTGTTGTGGGTTGCCTCCTGGAGCGGGGACCTCGATAAATCTAGCTGTCTTCCTGTCACCGATAATGGGGAAACAAGGAACCACACACACACACGGAAAACAAGGTTGCTAGATACCAATGGATACGAACACAACATATACAAGAGGGAATGCAACAAAGAGGAGAAGATTGACCAACTAGATTTGACCGCGACTTCAGCCATGATGGAGGAGACATTGATGGTCAACAAAACACTCAACCTATTTTCATTGATGCTGTTGACGACACCATCGCAAGAAAGAAAAGCACAAGAGCCCGGAAGACGTGGAGGAAGAGCAGTATAGACGAGGACCGACCTAACTAGAACAGAGAAAAGGTTGAATATGTAATCTATAACCTGCTAGCCTCACCAGAAGGAAAATTTATGTAAATGACCAGGAAATCGTGAAATAAGGTAAATTTTGGAAAATAACAGAGTACTACAGTACTTGGATTGATAGTGTCAGCGACATAACTAATATTACAGGATCCTCGATGTCAATGTTGACTGGCGATGCAAATTAAGGAGACGAAGCAGAACAGAAGCGTATCCAGCGCCACGTTTATTTTCCCCAAGAGCATGTTCTGATCTCTCCTGAGCGCACAGGGATTAGGTCACTGTCGCTGTTGTGCTAGATTCAGCTACTCGGAACAAAGGTTCCGAAGTAGCACGGGCTACGGTGAGCCCGTTGTGGACTTATCTGGCACAGGAGCAGCGGGGCTGTAACTGTGCCTGTCACTATCGCGGACTGTCAGGAATACGATAGTCCACCCTGCAAGTTTTCTCTGGATTTAGACGCTCACCATTGAAAATGGAAATTATCCCCCAAACCAGAACAACCCAAACTACCATACAACGCGTTGCCCAGTGACGTCACGATTGACGCCGTCGTTGGCCAATAAAAGTACTGGACGGGGGTGACGTCAGGAGGATGGTGGCTTAGGGGGCCAGTGGGTGACCACCTCCCTCAGGAGTAGGTCAGCCATAACCTGTTATTCAACCCGTTCTCGCCCGCGTCTCCAACGTCAAGGAACTGTTGCACTAAAGTGCTTTAACCTAACCTAACAGAGGACCCACAAACAGAAAACGGGACAGTATGTCAATTTCGCGAGCCGCTGTCATTTTCTAGTACGAGAGTTTTAGCCCTTGGGTAAAGTATGTTAAAATGCGACACGCTATTAGGAGGACAAGACTAGTACTAAGTTTATACTAGTATTAAGTTTATACTAAGTACTAGTATTAAGTTTTCATTTGACCCGCGGTCTTATAGTTTCCAAGTGTGATGTGAGTGAATTACTAAGATTTCTGACTAGTTCCTCATTCATATGTCGTATATCACTAAGAACTCTTTGACCCGGCCAGGATTCGAACCCATGCCGTCCAGGATCACCCCTAAACGTGCACAGTACCGTGACCACCGCACCAATGATATATTGGGTATATGTCGTCCACTGTGCTTTTTGATAGTGTCCAGGTGAATTAACCAAAGGACTGAGACTTAAGTTACAAGGTAACATGACCTTGGAGTGGTTTTTGTGGATTAATGTCTCCACGGCCCGGTCTCTGATCCGGCCTCCTGGATTATGGTCAGATCAACCAGTCTGTTAGACGCCACTGCTCTTCGTCTGCCATATGAATTACTGCATCGGTAATAAGTGTAGAAACTGTGCCCAATCGTTCCATCTTCTGTGGGATTCGAGTCTGCAAGACTGGCCGGAGCAGCCGGGTTGCAGTAATGGGTGTGCGGGCTACTACAAGTAAGAGCCTGATGAAACACGCTGTAACAAATAAGCCTCGCCCTAGGCTGGGGTATTAAACTAGGAAAACTCTAGAGGCCGCCTTCAGGTAAATCGCTACACCTCTAGATGGCTGTAACACCAGATCAAGGCCGTGGGGAGGGGGGGGGGAATATTGGAGTCTTTCACAAATAAACACAATAGATGGACAGACAGGATACCAAGAGCTGAAGCTCTACCTGGTAAATCATAGTTATCACCGGGTGATCCTCCATACTGTCTGTGGGCTGAACAAGGGTTTTGATGCCAATTATAAATTAAAAACATTTAATTATAATATCTGTTCTCGAGTTTATATTAAATCAAAATACCCGTTACTTGCAGTAATCTGTTGTAAAATTAAAACTATCTATTACGTGGTTTTTAAATACGATAAGTATCTTTTCAAAGAATAATGTAATAAAGGTTGGGGAATGGTATAATTTTTAATTTGATAGCTCACATGTTCAAATGAAAACTAAGTAATCATTACTACTTTCCAGGCATTTTCAGTCCAATTAGATCCAGCGGACTCCAAGAACCTGACAAGTATCTTGACCTCTCTCTCCACCATCTACTCCACGGCCACCGTCTGCCTCACACCGAAGGCAAGTTGCTTTACAAGATTATAAATATCATGCTATGTATCCTCACCAGCCCAATGTACCGTCTTGTATATAACTAAATAAATAAAAAGTGGCTTAACGTCAGGCGAGACGTATAGTGAAGTGTGTGTTGATGTACCACTGTGGAGAGGGGGGCAGGAGGGTTGTGGTGGATGGTCCAGGCTGACGACAATGTAGGAGACGATAAGACGTGTTTGTCGTGTGGGTACATGCCAAGAGAACCGGGGGAACAGCCGGGTAAACGGTGGGTGTAACCTGGTTGACGGTGTGTCACGCCCCTATTTGGGAAACGGTGAGAATAACGTGTTTTCAAACAAAAAACGGGGATGATATTGTTACCTCTTCTCCTGTTCAACCAACCTCCACGCTAAGATAAACAGTAGCAGGAGCCGGGATGCGTTTATGGCACACCCTCTTTTTGCGTACCAGTTTAATAATTGCCTTTGGTTGTGCCATACGGTGGTACCATTTTGTTTAATCCAATATGTGTCTGCAACAATCATCACTCGACAGCACCACCACAAGTACGGGAGTGAGGGGCAATGGGCACTACACCACAACCACCACCTTTTTAATACCGAGGATTGAGAGGCACAGATGAAGGGAAAATTTAAAAATGGGAAATACCGAGTTATGAAAGCAGGTGGGCTGTCCGCCTCGTTTGGGGGGAGGGAGGAGGGAAGCACCCCCCACCTCCCTGCATGAGGAAGGGGGAGATGGGGACAGGGAGGGAACTTGGTAGTAGGAAAGGTTGTGTGTCGGCCAGTTTCACAATTAGGAAAATTCTGTGCAGCAGCGACAGTTATAAAATCCCCTCCCGGACGTGTGGGAGAACGCACGTTGAAGGGTAGTGCTAACGACACTGCCATAGGGACCATTTTCATAAGCTAGTTCGACAGGTGTACGCCGAGGCAACACAAGGGGAGGGGGAGGGAGGGAGAAGCAAAGGTGCGCGTCAAGCTGTAGTCCAAGACAGGAGAGCAACACGGCACCGCCTCCATCCCTATCTTTTGCACAATGACTACATTGCTCACATCAACAAACTACAACATTTAAGAACAATGCAAGAAGGGGAAGAGAGAGGAGAAAGTTTGTGAGCTTTGGGGCTGGCATGGGAGGAGGGGTGTGGCTTGGAGGAGTTGGGGGGAGGGTTTTATCACCCGTGTCCTCGGGTATTATCGGCAGTTTAATAAAGTTTTTTTTCCATGGGTTTAACTACATCATTGTTATTCTTACAATACTTCGAGTTCTGTGTTTCTGTGTTCATTCTGTGCTTTATGTCCGTGTTTTATACTGTGTCTGTCTTGTATATTTTGTCTACTACATGCTTTGGTTTTCTTCTACTTTGTAGAAGAAAAGTTCGCTTTTTGTGTTCGCTTTTGTGTGTGCATTTGTATAATTTTTTTTATGTTTGTAACCAACATAAACATACAAGTTTATTGCATTTGACAACGCATATTATGCCAAATGTACCCATACTTTTGGCAGTTGTGAGGCGGGACCAAAGAGCCAAAGCTCAACCCCCGCTTTGTGTGTGTTTTACGTAATAAAAATGAACATATTGCATTTTCAAGCTCACCCCCCCCCCCACCTCCCTCTCCCCATCCGCATAAGTTATCAAGAGCCAAAGACTAACTCACAGTTGATAACCCAGTTTCATCCAGTTCCTTTCTAGTCAGTAATTGAGGTCACTAACCTTTTTTTTCCATTTTCAGAGCTGCGTCAGTTTGGATCCTGACCTGACCAGGAAGATGGCGGAGTCCAGGAACTATGACGAACTCAAATTTATCTGGGAGAGCTGGAGGACTAATGTGTCCAGGAAGGTATGAAATGCCTAATATGGAGGAGAGTATAATGGTGAAGCCAGTATTGTTCAGTATTATCTGTGTATTGTGTGTATGAGGGTGTATGTAGATACTCTGAAGGCGCTACATGACGTTCAGGGAGATGTGGAAGCAAAATGACTTTGATAATTGCAAGACTGAGAAAGAATTCAATGGTCGCATTGTGATGTTATGGTCATACAAATTAGAGGATTCAGATGTATGGCTATCCGTTTTACTCTTTTTACTATCGTGTCTCTATCCTTCGCTATCCCTCCCCCCTTTCTCTATCTCCCCCAACCCTGCCCTGTTTGGTATGGTGCAGCCACCAATACGTACCGTCTTCACCAGATGCGGCCGCTCTACCTGCAGTACATGGAGCTTGCCAACAAGAAGGCTGTACTCAATGATTACACCGATTATGGCGACCAACTTCGTATGCATGTAAGGTGGGGTCATATAGGGGAGGGGAGAAATACCTTATTAACGTAAAGAGACAATGCCTTGATAGTCGGATCACACAGACGGGTCATGCTCCAACCATTTCAGTACGAGACGAAAACGTTCGAGGAGGACATGCTGAACCTCTACAAAGAGTTGGATCCTCTCTACCGTCTCATCCACGCCTTTGTCAGGAAGAGACTTCGCCTCGTCTACCCTCAGGTAAGTCCTCCAGTGTGATGTGGATCTGTTATCGTGAGGGTTGGGTGCGTGTCAGTACGCGTAAGATATGTTATATTTTGCAGTCAGATGGAATAAATGTTTGTTATTCTTTGACTATAAAGCTAATGGTTGACCCCTTGACCTCTTGCAGATAAAGGCTCGAGGTCACCTGCCAGCCTGCGTACTGGGGGACATGTGGGGAAGGTCAGTGTCTAGCTAAAATTTAATGATAGTGAAATGCCTCCACATTGACTTGGCGCACACCTCCTGACTTGACCAATGTGAGCGACCAGCTGAAACTTAATATTCAGCTGATTTAATTTAATAATAGACAATGGAAACTTCAGTTATGCTTAAGAATATGACAATGGCTGTAATTTGCTTCGAGAATTGGTTCTAAGTAGTTGAATATAACGTTTATAGCTGTGTTTACATGTGTACAAATGTGTTGATGGACGTTGAGGGGGGACTAGTCCAACACGAGTCCCCCTTCAACTTGAACCGACAAGTCCAGCAAAACAGTTAAATAAACTCCTAGATAAGCACGTGAACACACTCGTGCATGAACAACTTCTTTAAAGTCTAACACCCTGATAAAAGGAATGATATAGCAGCCTCTAGAAAACCCCCAAATACAACTTGTTAAAAGACTGGCGGAAGAAAATCAGGTCTTGAAATATATAACACAAATTGTGGAGTCATGACGCTCGGGGTATAACTGCCACCCAGGCCATGACTCCCATTGTTATGGGGGAGCTGTACTTCATGTTTGGATCTTGACATTAATGGTCATATAACCTTATGAGGAGTTTTTGCATTTCTGCTCCTTCATTTGGTGTGGTCAAGGAAATATCCATCCCTAGACAGGCCTTGAGGGATGGATATTTCCCATCAGGTCCTATTAGATTACTTTCTCCTACACAGGACTCCCCAGAAATATTGCCCTGATATAATTTAGGTAGTCCACCTGTAGGTTAATCCCTAGCTGCCTCTGCCCCCCCTGACAGGGTTAAGGTGTTGTAGGGTTTGTGTACCTGACCAGCTACACATGACTCCTAACAGTGCAAAGGTGCCTCCCTTCCCCAACAGGTTCTGGACCAGCATATTCCCTCTGGTGACGCCGTATTCTGAGGCGGCGGACATGGACGTAACCAGCGCCATGCTTAAACAGAACTACACTGTGAAGCGAATGTTTACCATGGGAGAGGAGTTCTTTACGTCCATGGGGCTCAAGGTAAGGAGCGACTGGGTGATTTGTAGAGCTTTTCAATTTGGTATATATGATATGCAATTTATTTTCCCTGCTTAATTTTCTTGTTTGGAAGACCTAAACGGTGAAAGTATTTAGGTATCTTTCTATAGTGACAATAACACCCCTATCAAATGAATTTTACGTGCAATGTTTCATCATGGAATTGATGCAAACAGTCATATTACGTCCCAACCGGCCTGGCACAAGCATTGCCATAGTTCCTCCTGAAGGTGCTGCTGATCGCTTAGATGCTGTCCCGTACATTGCCGACGTCACAGTCTTCGGAGATGTGAATTTGAATGCCATCGTCAGCACTGGCCATCCTTCTGTCATCCTCCTTGCCATCCACTTTCAGATTAAGATCAATTTCGATGAGTCTTCTCCCGCCCTCGGTAATTCTTGCTGGTGCAAAGTGTGATGTGAAGAATACGGACGGTGCCACATTCTCAGATTGGTATCTATAATTCTCTTCAATTCACCAAATATACTTGCTAAGACCTGACTCTTTCACAGTTTTCTCATCCACCAGAGGTACTCCTTCCTCGGCTTCCACCAGAGGCACTTACCCCACCCAGAGCCTGACATCTCCTTACTCTCTCTCTCTCTCTACAGCCTCTTCCAGCCACCTTCTGGGAGAGATCCATGCTGGAACGGCCCCAGGATGGCCGCAATGTCTCCTGCCACCCCACGGCTTGGGATTTCATTGACGGCAAGGATTTTAGGTACATTCCTTCACGTTCCGTTAATATACTAGTTACTCTAAACGTTCTCGACCTGTGTCGCTAATCCCAGTTCTCGCCACTTGCGTGACCAGACACGTATGAACCCCGTGCATTGCACTTGACCTGTCGAGGCTGATGATCAGAAAACGTAAATATTATGCGGCTTTATTTTTTTACTAATAAGTTTCATTTTTTGTAGATTCCGTAGGAATCACGATGAATTAGATGGACTTTTTTTTTCCTTTTGGGGGGAAAGTCTTCCGTTTTTCTTTATAATGAAAACTATGAGTGTTAATATTGGAACATTTGGGGGGGGGGGGGGGGTAGGGTACAGCCATCAACGCCCATGTCCCTCACTCGCCCATCTTTCTCACTGGACCCATACACCCCCCACACCCATTATGTATGTGTCACTCACAGGTGATGTCTCCAGAGAGTATCTGTTTTCATGAATCTCGTGTACCCAGCAATTGTTATACCAGCGTATTGTAGTGTCTAGTGCAGACTTTAACAAGCATTGATATACTTTTAACAACTCTACATCCTCCTCCTCCACTACAGCATGTCGCTCCTCTGCCTTCTATGGCCACGTATATCAATTTCGTTCAGTTCCATGTCCATTAAAGTATCATAATGGTAATGTAAAGCCAAGATCCTCGCTGAATGTTACTGCGGCTGGTAAAATTACAATGTTTATCTTGCTGCAATTTTTTGTCATTAATGATTTGAGTACCGTATCAAGTGCATGCAATTTTATGAAGCCAGTAATCATATGCAGCCTTTCTGGGATGGTTAATTCAAATTGTAGTTGACCTGCCGAGTGATTACCATAGTAGTTAGACCCTTTACCAGCGCTCTGGCGGTCACCCCCCATCTCTTATCTTGGTGCCATCTTTCTTGACTACACTGTAGTTTAGTCCCTTGTTGCGACCTAATCCTTTGCTTGAAAATCGGTACCGCATTTGCAACACAAAGATCAAAGCCCCCTTGGCTGTATTAATTAAACAGCCCCCGTCTTGCATAACAAAGTTCATCTTTACATTCCTTAACGACCCCTGGCAAATACTTTTTCTTGGCAACTTTGTATTTATTAAACGGGTTAGGAGCTTTTAAAATACTTAATCTTTATAGTGATTAAAATGCGTTCTAAATTTAATCAATGGAAACAAAGCCACAATGAGTGAGATCTACAGGTCTCTTAAGTAGATCCCAAATGCTTGATAAGACGGTGACTGACGACTCGCTCTCTCTCTCAGGATCAAGATGTGCACCGAGGTCAATTTTGACCACCTGGCCACTATCCACCACGAGTTGGGACACATTCAGTACTTTATACAGTACGCTCACCAGCCTCTCACTTACAGGTAGTTACTCACTCACCTCTCGTCAGTTGGTAAGGAAAACGCGGTAAGTCATCTATATCAATAAGAGAGTGTGTGTTCAGGTTGGAGGCCAGATGCTCAGGGCTAGCCTCGCCAATCTTCCTCACATGAAGTGTATATGGGGGTAGGGGTTGTGTCAGACGAGTCGGGTTGAGCACAAGTGAAATGCTTTAAGAAATATTGCCATTCATAGAGATTTCCCCCATGCAATTTTCATAGTCAAATCGGGTATATTGGTTGTTCCCCTAGTTGTTTCAGAGCTTAATGTGGACAGAACTGGTAATCTCTCGCTGCCTGTGACAGCTATCATTGTTCACCCCGTTCTCCTTCCTCCCTCTCCTTCAGTCTCCTATTCCTTCCCTCACCCACTCCTTTACTCATCCCTTATTCTGCCCCCCCCCCCTTTCCCCTCTCCTCTCCTCTCTCCTCCTCCTCTCTCTCTCTCTCTCTCTCTCTCTCTCTCTCTCTCTCTCTCTCTCTCTCTCTCTCTCTCTCTCTCTCTCTCTCTCTCTCTCACCATCCAGTCAGTTCTCTTAATTCTCCTCCATGTCCAACTTCATCTTCGCATCTCCTACAGGGGCGGCGCTAACGATGGCTTCCACGAAGCCATCGGGGAGCTGATGTCCATGTCTATGTCCACACGCAAGCACTTGGCCAAGGTCGGTCTTCTGGAGGATGTTCCCGAGAACACGGGTAAGGATTGCTAAACGTAAAACCGCTCTGAATGCTGCCCTAACCAGTTTAGTTCATTTATTATGTACCCCATACCCATCCTGTGGGCGGTAGTGGGAAGTACACAATGAACTCGGACTGAACCCCAAAATTAATTTGGCTAAGCAAGTTATGGTCTTGATGAGTTAGTTACAAAATTCAATGCACATAGTCACATCAACACTGGCCTCGAGACCAACCACAAGTACAGTTCGAGTCTTTGCTAGGCGTTCCGTGTGGGAGGGGTGTTGTTGCGTCGGCGCCATTGAAGGGGGTCCCCCCTCCCCCCTATTCCCCGCTCTGAGACCGTGGGTCTGGAATTTTGTGGACTTGCGTCTTGCCTTGCCCTTGAGATGTTCTGATAGATATGCTATGTGTTGGTGTTGTTGATGTGTACGGGCTCCAACTGCTTACCACCCATGGGAAAGTTTAACTCTACTGCTGTCTATAAGGACTTCTTGGCCTGTTACGATGGGCGCTCCTTTCCTCTCCCTGGGGACGGTGGTACTGTCACTCTCTGACCGGTGCTGCTCCGTCACGTATGTGGCACTACATGGTGTGCCGTTTGAGTTCACGGAGGCCTTGCTTCGACGGTGCTTTGGCCGGTTTGGGACTGTAGTTTCCATCCGGATGAACTGTCTCTTCCGGCAGGTGGCGTGGAGTCTCGTGTGGGACCCGGACTCTCGGCCTGCGGCTCAAGTCTCCTATTCCCTCCAAAAAAAACTTGACGGGCTACACTATGCGAGCGTTCTACGCAGGGCAGCCTCGTCAATGTTTTCGTTGTAGCCTTGAGGGGCACAAGTGGCCGCTTGTTAATGGGGTGGCGACTGCTCCTGTTAATTTATTTAGAGAAGATTGTTTCCCTCCGTTGGTGGTGCAGGATCTGTCGTCTTGTGATGGTGAGGGTGGGGAGGTTTCCCCGCCGCCTGCTGGGCCGGTGGATAAGAGTGGTGGTGCTCTTGACGGACGAGGTGGTACGGCCCCGCCCCTACGGTCATCGTCTACGCTTCCGAAGGGTTCTTCACCCATACGGGCCTCTTCTATTCCGGCCGTATCATCGTCGTCGCGAGCTCCCTCGCCTGTGCGGGTCCCTCCTCTACCACCTGCCGCGCCTGTTCTGTTCCGGTGTTCTAGGTGGGTGGCGGCCTCATCCCCAGCGTCGATGAGGCTGACGTTCTGTGTGGTCGTGCTCCCTCGGCTTTGGGGCGGCCGGCCGAAGGCTCTTCTCGGGCGTCACCTGCAGGGGGGTGACGGCTCCGACCATCAGCTGCCTGTCCCTAAGCGCTCTCGTCAGGATAGGGATGAGTCGCCTCCCCGTGCGTGGGCTGATGAATGCGAAAGATGTGGATGACGATTCTGTGGGTGGCCCCTGTGCTGCCTCGTGTGTTGGATCCGGCGCCTCCTGCTGGTGGCTCCCTGCCGTGGGCGGTTGCCCCTGGTGACCGCGACCTCGTGTTGGTGTTAACAAAGGATGTGCACCAAGGGGCCTCTGCTCCTGTTCCTGGTGGCGAGGGACAGTTCCCCCCTGCGTGAGGCTCTGTGCGGCGCCCGATGTGGGACCTGGTGTGCAAGCTGATGTGCGGCCTTGTGCGCTGCCCGGTGTGCCTCCCCGTGCGCAGCCGTGTGACCGGCTCCCTCGAAGGAAGCCCTTCCCTGTCATTTTCCCGCCCGGGGAAGTGTATGATGGGACTCGTCCTATGAGGTGTGGCTTTGAAGACCTGGTGTGTCCTTTCCCGTGGAACTCTTCGTCTATTTGGGTTCCGCAGGTGTGGGGTTTTGTCACTGGGGTCCCAAATTTAATGCTTCGGCCTTGTGCCGCTCCTGGCCGTCCAGTCTCTGATGACGAGCAGTTTGTTTGGGAGGCTTACTGCTTAAGTTTCCCGGAGCAGGAATATCCGGTTAAGTATGAGTAGTCCGTGTGGTTGGGTGTTTGTCTTTGTTTACTTGTTTTTTTTGTTTTGTTTTTTTTTCTCCGGTGCCTGTGTGCGCAGGTGCGTGTTTTTGTGTGCGCGTATGTGGTGTGGGTGTTTGTTTCTGGCTCCTGTTCCAATGTATTTTGGTTTCCAATGTATATGTATTTTTTTGTTTAGTTTTTTACCTTTGGTTTAATTGTTTCTTTGTACGCTTTTGTCGTTACTGACACTTCTGGCGCGCCCATCTGGGTTGTGCAGCCTTTTTTTTTTTTTTTTGTTGTATGTTCCACTGTAACTTTTTATTGTTCCTTGTTTCACTATGTTAAATTGTTCTGTGTGCCTTGTTATCTGTATTATTGTCATTCTGTGTTCCTGGTTATTTTATGCATTCCTGTGAGATGTTACAAAGATATTCTTAGAATATGCTGTCAAATATAGATACTGTTCTTAAAAGATTTTCGCCATTTTTTGCACCCGGAAGATAACATAAGATTTTAAGGGTTGACAAATGTTAATCTTCTTGTTTGAAGAGCTGTTCACTTGAGACAGTTAAGCAAGTCCCAGCTGTGTCTGGGTACAAGTGACAGGATGAACAACCCAGTGGGTTTAATTCCTATTGGGGGGGGGGTTGTTGTACATGCTGCAATGGCAGTATGTCCACTCGCAGGACGAGTGGAGCTGCCCAATTATATGTTAAATTAAAGATCTACCCGAAACGCTGCGCTTACTAGTGGCTTAACATTCTTGTAAAGTGGAGTCGCACGAGGATACGTTGGAGACTGATATGAAGTTTGTTTTAATCTTCAAATTCAGGTTGAAGTCTTATCAAGTACAGGAAGATTATTAAGGACTATTAATCATAGGAGGGCTAAGGCCACTCTAATTGAGACAGATATCTTCACACGTGTTTTAAAATAAGGTAAATTTGTTTACGTGTCTTATAGCAGTAGAATACCCGAAAATTATGTTTGCAGAGACAAGTATAAACTTCCTGTTGCGGACGGCGCTGCTATCTGTGACGACCTTGCCATTCCACCTTGTGAATGACTTGTGGCGCTGGAGGGCCTTCAGGGGCGAGTATGACTTACGCGACTACAACACTAACTACTGGAAGCTCAAGTACGTGTTCTTCTGCTTAAGGTTAAGGTGTCTGCTTAAGTAACTAGTTGGGGTTCGGTGGTGGAAAGGGTTACAGAGGCATATAATGGGGTTCATGAACTGAACTTCATGGTTCGTTTAGCTAAGCAAGGGACAATCTTGTGAAGCTTGTTAGAATTTTTAATATAGTTGCCAAAGTTTAATTTAGTTGCGTCTTGGCAACTTTACTTTAAAAAACGATAACAAGCCCACATCCTGGGTCGTGTGCACAGCTATAATGGAGGCAATACCAGGCGTTCCAGAGGAATAATTACTCTGACCTCCACTATCATATGGCAGAGTTAATGGTCAAAAACATAGTTATAATATATTCTCCAAGTTGCGTTTATAAGCTCTAGAAATAGCCAGATAATACAATGACTTTAATTCCATCAGTTTCTAGTAGAACTTCCGTTTGAAGTTGTTTATTGAAATTGTTTCGACGATTTCCTCTTGTGGCTCGTTCCATTTGCTGTCGGCTCTTATTCTGAAGTTTTTCCTGACGTCGCTGCGGCTCGTCTGCATCTCCAGCTTTCACCCGTCTCCTCTGATCTTATCGTTTCTCGTTTTGAACATTACCTGTGTGTCCCGCCTACCTGTTCCTCTTAATGCTACGCATGTTATTATATCCTCCCTTGGTTCACCTTGCCTCCACCCTGGTGAGCTTCATCTCTAAAGTTTAAGTACGTTTATTGAGACAATAAAATACATCTCAAAGGGATAGAGTAGCTTAGGCTATTTCTACTCTCTGAGGTAGAAACCTTGGGCTCTTTCGACCTTCTCGGTCCCTCAGCTTTAGAAAAAGTCTAGTTACGTCTCTATCATTTTTCAGATATTTGTTTCATTTGCATTCCATGCTAGTGCTGCATACTAAAGTGATATATAGGACTCTAAAGGCCTGTGTTTAGTTTTCTGAAAATTAGTCATATTCTGCAGAGGTTTTGTTAATGAATTCTTCGTGCGTCAGGTTTTTGTTACATATTCTCTCGGATCCTTCTTTTATTAAGCGTTGCTAAGAAGGCGAGTGGCCCGGCACTTTTAGTGACTTCAGGTCGGGACTATTATAACACTGAAAGCTTCTCCTCGCACACAGGGAGCAGTACCTGGGGGTGGAGGCACCTGTGAACCGGACGGACGAGGACCTAGATCCTCCTGCCATATTTCACATCTCTAGCGACTATGATATGATCCGCTACTTCACCAGGACCATCCTGCAGTTCCAGGTAGGTCACAATGTTACTTCATACCACGTTTCAGATAGTAATTTGTTCTGACATGTAAACAACTGCATGAAATCATACTGCACTGACCATATTTCTATTTCACGTATTGCGTGACCTCCGTCTGTGACGTGGGCTGTGACCTTTGACCTGAGGGCGCGTCCACAGTTCCTTGAGAAGCTGTGCGAGGCGGCGGGGCATGAAGGGCCGCTCCACACCTGTGACTTCTATGGGTCAAAGGAAGCGGGGAACCTTTTAGCGTAAGACCCACCTCCTGTGTATCCACTGTATTGCATATATTAAATGTTAATTTGTTAGTTAAATGCCATTTTTTTTTTTAATTTTTAAAATCGAACTGGAAAGATCAAGGTAAATGTGGGAGGGGGGGGGTTCCTATCCTTCCTGTCTACTGTTACAAGTAACTTCGCTTCTTGGGACTTTCAGCTGCACACACTAGCACTAGTTCCACGTAGGTGGTGTATTGGGTTTTTGTCGTCTAGCCCTGGTTCATGAGAGCACACGCATCATCACGTATCATATGCTGATATCACGCTGTTGTAATTCCCAATCAGGTTCGTCCATATATCAACACAAGTATATTATTTTTGTTTCCAGAAAGATGCTGTCGATGGGATCCTCTAAGCCCTGGCAGGATGTACTGGAGGTTATGACGGGAGAGCGACACATGAACCCTCGGCCGCTCCTGCGGTACTTCCAGCCTCTCCAGCAGTGGCTGTTGGAGGACAACATTAAAGACGGAGATGGAGTTGGATGGGGTGACTCCTGGGCCCTCCTCGATAGTAAGATCCTCCACAATCTTCAATAGTAAGATTGTCATAATGAGTCTTAGGACTGAGTGCCATGAATTTAATTAATTTCTTACGCACCCGACACTCGTCTTGTGGCGATAATGGAAAAGGTTTAGAGGCGCAATGAGATCGGAACTGAACCTTTTAAAATTTATTTAGCTAAGCAAGTTCGTCTCGATAGGCTACTTATACGGTCTACTGTATATCGGTAATGGGTTAGAGAACGACCGTAAGTACAGGATTTAATCTCTGCAACTTATATTTTTGGTCTGTAACTTTCATAATTTTATTTGCTTATGTTCATCACTCCATCCAGAGGGCGGTGTGGCAAGGTTACAAATCACCTATGGTTAGCAAACGCGATATTTCTTAGATTTGTCAAGATTTCTTAGATCTTTTACATTAAATATTTACACATTTCTTTATGCGTTTCTGTTCTCGTATTGGCATCCTTGGTGATATTTAGCGCCCTCTGATTATTTTGCGCATTTGATGGTGCTACATAGCCTTCCCGGTTTGGTGCCTTCTTTTAATAATTACTTACTTGCCTAATTTGGCCGAATGGGCAAGAGAGAGACGTCAGGCTATGGTGGTGACTGGAGCAGAATGATGACTTGAAACACGCCGGCGATCCCGCGTCTCCTCGAAAGAACCAATGAGAGGGAGGCACATAACGGCCTACCCCTCTCAACCAATCAAAGACGGTGTAGCATGGCCCTGGGGCAACTTTAGGATGGCTGACTCCCCAGATGTTTGCTAATATGGCGGCTGTTGCAATGACAACAGTGCTGGAGCTAGCGGGAGGCCCACGCTCGCCCAGCATGCGGCCTCACTGTTCCCGCACGAACTTGTCTCCCTCCAAGTTTACAATGAGATGATGCTATTGGCTATAACTCTGTTCACATACGTGCTACCCCGACCAGGGTAACATGCCTGGAATGCTGATGACTGGGGCTCTCACATGAGCCCAAACAAAAGATGTTTCGGGTACTGGTTACCAAACTTAGGTCCGTGCACTTAACAAGTGCACTTAGCAAGTGTACTGACTTTCCACAGCCAGAAGAGCACCATTGTAAGTGAGCTGGTGAACCATCCCCTCACAACGGACGCCGCCTTGATCACTATCTACGTGAATGTGAACACCTGAGAGACATTAGAAATATGTGTAGTCTAAAGTGTAGTATATAATATGTGAAATATAAACCCCACATTGTTTGAGTTAGGAAAACACTATTTGTCAAATATTGATACTGTTCTTAAAAGATTCCCCCATTTTGCACCCGCCAGATAACGTAAGCTTTTAAGGGTTGATAGATGTTAATCTTCTTGTTTGAGGAGCTGTTCACTTGAGACAGTTAAGCAAGTCCCAGCTGTGTCTGGGTACAAGTGACAGGATGAACAACCCAGCGGGTTTTCTTTATTTTGGGGAGTGTTGTACATGTTGCTTTGGTGGTATGTCCACTCACAAGATGAGTGGCGCTGCCCAATAAACTTGCCCCTCGGGGCAAAATTTTAAACAAATTTACTAAATTTTTTTGCTTCCCTCAGACAACCATTGAACATTGGAATAGTCACCTTATGCCAGTGTCTCCTGCAGCACTATGACGGTTTTGATTTTCTGGCATATAGTGTCACTGATCCTCTTGCAGATTCCATTGCAATTCCATAAATCGACAACATTTAGTTATAATTATAGAACGCGTCGTATCTTTCATAAAATAATGTTAAGAATTTCTGCAGTTTACCAGACTTTATGCATTTTTGGTAACTGCTTATTTATGGCATTTATTTTCTAAACACTGCATTATTTCAGGTTCAGCTGGTACATGGATGCTCCAGGGACAGTGCACACCATTACTGCTCCTGCTGTCACTACTACAAGTACTGTATTACATGTTGGTAAGTTACTAACATAAATCAACCTGTCCTCCTAAGGTTTCCCAACGTCAGGAAACTGTTGAACAAAAGTGTCCTTATCCTAACCTACCAGAGGACCCAAAACAAAATGGGACAATGTCAATTTTGTGAGCCACTTCCATTTTCTAGCAAGACGCTTTTTGGCCTTGGGTGAAGTATGAGTCAAAATGCGAAGTTGTACAGTATTAGGACTTGTTACAAATACTACTAATACTGTACTGTTACATGTTAATAAAGGCCTTTCAGCCAAACAGTTGAGAATATATGCTTAAAATGGTTTTTCTGTGTACTATCCATTAATACAACTAGTACCACTACCATTCCTACTTTTTATTTTCACTACCACCATTAAATAAATATTAAAGACAAGCTCCAAGCCTGTTAGACTGTGTAGTGCCATCTATGGCACAAAACAGTTAGTCTTGGATATCATTCGAGATGGAAATGTGAAACCTAATGCACATAAGACGAGCGAAATCTAAACATATCAGATCCACTGAGGATTTTTATCGAGGAAGGAACAAGAGAGAAATAGACTATTAAAAGAACATTATCACAGTAAACACTAGAACTGAGAGTTGCAGGATTTTCAGAGCAATAAATATCACCGAGGATGCCAATACAAGAACAAAAGGACAAGAGGCGATCAATGTCAAATGTATCTGATGCACCCAGGATACTACTGAGGAACAAATGACCCTAAGAGACATTAGGAAAGCAAGACCAGCAATTTCTTATGTTTGCAAGGCTGGCAAACATAAGAACTGCCTTTAGAAACTTATGTAATGAATCATTCGGATTCTTGTATACCTCGTATATCAGACCAATATTGGACTATGCAGCTCCAGTGTGGAGTCCATATCTAGTCAAACACACAGCAAAGTTAGAAGAAAAGGTTAAAAAGTTAGTACCCCAAGCTTTTTTTTACACAAATAATAAAAAAAACTTAGACTGAGTACAGTACTGTACATAGGCATGCAATGTAACATGCACACACATTACATGCAAAGCTGTTCCTGGCACAACTTGAAGGCTGGGTCCTGCAACCCCCTTTGCTGCTATTCTGTCTGGTAATGTTAATATATACAGTACAGCACTTTCAAACAATCTGGAAAAACAACAAGTTGTGATTTGATGATTATCACCTTGCTGGTAGTACAAGATGATCTCTTCTAACTTAGGTATTTAAAAATGATGACGACCAAACCATACACCAGAAGATGAAGAGACATCTTCATCATATCTTCATCTTCTGATGTGTGGATTGGTCATCATATCTTCAGTCACGTTATTGCGACTCATCGTCTGCAGTTAACAATTATACCAGATTTTTTTCCATGGGTCTAGGTTATCTCCGTTATATCCACTCAGATGTATTATAAACAAACATGTAATTTGAATACTGGGTGATAAATAAAAACTACATCTGATAACACATTACCCCAGGGATCAACACATGATGATAACCACCTTTTAAGGGTTAATTCGAGAGAGGCTAATCACACATGAATTACTTCTTGCATAGACATTAAAAAACAATTGTTAAATCGTCATGATCTTTAAAGAAATTTGTCATTATTAAATAGATGCAACACATATCATCATAAGATCTAAAAAGCAAGAACCTGTGAGCTGTGGATGTAATACTGAAGCCTAGGAAAATTGTGGCATTATTTTATATGGTAAATGCAGCTTAATTAATAAAATATCGATGCCTAGCAAAATTGATGCATTCTTTTATAAAGTAATTGAACGTCCAAGCTCATCATATCAAGGTCTTCAAAAGTATCAATTCTTTTAGCACAAAAACCTGTTTAGTCTCATTGCCTGAGATTTTTATGAAACTTTTTTTTTCTGCATCTTCCACATTTTCAATTGCCTACCTGTAATTGTAGATGTTTTTCATAAAAACTGAATTTTTATGAATCAATATTTACACATTTCAAAAAATATAATCACAAAATGTAGTTAAAACATTTCTTCCATTTCATGTAAAATCATCTAGTAACCAACTTCAGAAATGACTAAGTAATACACAATTAATTTTAGCCACTATAGGCGGTAACCATTTCTTACCCTTTATTCCTACAAATAAACAACAGCATTATTATACAATAAAAGAGTCGCCCCATTAAATATTATGTCAATACAGGTATCCATTTCTGAAAAAAATAAAAGTTCAGAAAGATTAAATTAATTTCTTTTAAGCTGACACATCAGTAGAAGATTTATAACCACTGAAACTGATATTTTATAGTTCCATTAACATGTACACTATTTTTTTTCTACAGTAAGACGACTGTTTTTATCAGAAGTAATTTGAGCTGCAATAACAAATGTTACATTAACAATATTACTGCAGTTATTAAGAAACAAATATAAAAATCAAATCCTGAACTTTTTACCACAGCGCCTCAGAGTTCGTACCCTACGAACATGCGTCATTCATAGGCTAATTTAAGATCATCACGAACAGTGGGTAGTGTTGTTGTTGTGTTAATTTAGGAGCGTCGACGATCGTGGGATAGGATGCGCCCCAGTGGGTAGTGTGTGTGTTTCTCTGGGGACTCTGGGGAGTCCAGGGGATGCGAATGCTATCCCATCATAATATTGCAGTTTCATTGAACAAGCTAAAATACCTAAAGATGAGGTATGTAAATAAACATGAGGCCATGTAAGTATATGCAACGACCCCACCCATCAACAAGCTCTCAAGCCTCCTTCAACAAGCAAGCAAGCAGCTTCATTCCCAATTGTACATGATTACAGTACTTCCACACTTCAGCAGCCTACTGCTTGGGTAGGAAATACTTAACTATAGCCACCAGTGCAACCATCAACTAAACTCTGCAAATTACTACAGTTTTGGTACTACTTCCCTTTGTGGACAGGACAGCCGCAGGATGATACATGGAGTTTGTGGTACATTTTCAAATTAACAGAGTACAGAAAACTACGACTGCGGCAACACCTGGGTCGCCTCACATGAGACTAGCGCTTAGCAGAGTAGCAGACGAGTCAGTTAGGTCGAGACAGCGGAAGGGTGAGGGTGTGTTGCTGGGGCCTTTCTTATCGAGAATCGAGACATTATATACGTAATAAGTAATCAGTCGTGTCCTGTTGAAGTAGTTGGAAAATATATTCTCGCGGGACGATGACGAGAGTGTGTTTGGTGGTGTTGGTGTGGTTGTGTTCCTGGGTTCTGGCTTTTGAGAGGTGAGTGTTATTAGACATGAAAGAGTTTCATATCTTAATGTAACGTGGATTAGTTTTGGCTAATTGTTGTATATTGATTTTGTTTCTTCCAGGCAGACTTACAAGGAAACGTTATACAAGGATGTCCTGTTTACCTTTGGCTGTACGTTGATGAGATTGTATAGTAAGGTTATCATTAACTATAGTCACGTATCTATTCCACTGTCGAGGGGTGTGGAGGGTGACCCCCACCCCACACGAGGGGGTTCACTAACACCCTGTAAGTAGGGGTGAAACCCCATCGCCCACAGCCCACCTGTTTGCCTGTCTTTAATAAAGAGTGGGCATCTACAGGGACGTCATCTAGCATAACTAACGCGTATCTGGTAGGTTTACCACCCTTGATATGTTCTTTAGCTAGTTTGTCTAGCCCACCATTTAGTAAAGCCAGACTATCCATAAACCGAAGTTTACCAATATCCACTTTCATGAACCTAAATTATCTGTGGAGGCAATATCAATCTCGCGTTTAGGGAGGTTAGACAATTTATTTAAAATTACCCCGAGGTCATAAGCAGCATTGAGAGAATGTGTACAAATATTTATAAGAATTTCGGCACATGTTGCACATACGGCAATAGGCTGCTAGATAATTATTAAATTCAATACTGGGTAAATTAATAGTGCAGGAGGGAAATTGGGATGAATGACATCGAACAAGGATTCCAATTGTCGGATAAAATAATCACGATATATAGTTAAATAATGGGCAGGCTCTCCTTGGGCATAATCTGGGATGCTATAGGAATGGCGTATGTACCCCCCTTGAAATTATTGATCACTTCTAGTACTTCTGGTTGAGGAGGAAGTACAAAATCTACCTGCTGCTGCTGAGGTGGTGAGGGAGAATTACCGATAGGCTAGCTGGCTTCCACATCGGAATCAGCTTCCCAAACCAAATGCAGGGAGTCCTCATCATTATCCTGTAGAGGGCTACCTAGAATCAAAAGAACTGAGATTTTAATAATATAAATTAAATATAGGAATATTTATAAAATAATGAAACGTTATTGAATTAAAATAATTATTGAGGATGATACATACAATTTGGACTGTTCCTGCTGTTGTTGCTATCTTCTAATGGCGGTGTATGAGCTCGACTACTGCTAGGCTCTCCAGCACCTCCTCCTCCTCCGTCAGGATATTCCTCCACTATCTGCCCATCCTTAAAATATAAAATTATATTAAAACCCATACAAATAGGAAATTGATTGTCAATATTGCAACTGTCAAATAATGGGGAAATAGCGGCAGAAAATAAGAGACTTCTAAATTGTGCAAGTCGTTGGGGTGGAGAAGCTTGTAGATCCTCAGAACCCGAGCTGGTTGAAGACCTGGGTAAATACTAGTTCAGTCGATGTTCTGGTTAACATTGATTGGAAGTAAATAGGAGATTTAAAATAGGCTAGGGATGACGTTTATTATAAATTAGATTTCAGGGTCACTGGAGTAACGCAAAACACACGCCCCATATCGCTGCATTTTAATATCCTTGAGCGAAATTTTCATGGACTATAAGGCGAGCAATCCCTCGCTGGGGTAACGAAATTTTAGTGCGACGGAAGCCTGCTGTTTAATCCCCTTGAACGAAATAGTAGGGAACTGTTTTAATTAACCTTTTTGGAAAACTATATATGATGGACGGGAGCGGATGATAAGTGAATGAAAATATTAAGATACTACGAGGTACTGACGAAAAAAAGAATTAAAAACATACCCTGGGCTAGATGCAGCCGTCGGAAAGATTGAAATCAACCCCCCCCCCCCCCCCCGTGCCAAATCGCTGCAGGCAGAAAAACATGGCAAAACCCGTGCGCCGAATCGCTGCAGTCGGAAAAATCAAAACTGCAGCGATTTGGGGCCATTTCATCTACTCTCTTGCAAGATCTATACCTCTTATGTGGCCACTTACGAGATCTGTAGCTCTTACATGGCCACTTACGAGATCTGTACCTCTTACGTGTCCACTCACAAGATCTGTACCTCTTACGTGGCCACTTACAAGATACCAAGTGTACTTTTTTCCTGATATTAAACAGTTTACGAGTTCCTAGACGCTATACGAGGTCGTCCTCAACAATAAAAGCTCTATGTTGACCAGACCACACACTAGAAGGCGAAGGGACGACGACGTTTCGGTCCGTCCTGGACCATTCTCAAATCGATTGTGTCAATAAAAGCTCTATGATAAGGATGACCTCGTAGCGCTTCGGAGCTCGCAAACTATTTATTAACATTCAGACTATCACCCACAATCAAGGTTCAGATATGGTAAGTAACTCCATCGATACTTGAAGAATCTCGGGGCGAACTTTTTTTTTCAGATTTTTAGCGAAGACCTTCGTCCCTGTTCCTTCCATATTTCTCGTGCAATACTCCATGCAATACCAACACCAGGTATCATGCAACACTAACGCCAGGTGACCTTCGTCAGCACGACGGACGGCGAGGCCCGGGCCCTGCTGGCGGAGTTCGAGGCCGCCGCCGCCAAGGCCTACAACACTGTCAATCTCAAGACCTGGGCCTTCCTCACCAACATTACCGACCATAACAGGGAGATTGCGGTAAGATGCGACCCCTTAATATCTTTTTGTTGCTTTCATGTGTCCGTCAACACCTCATTTTGTCTTTACAATATATCATCTTGCAAATTGTTGCCTAAATGTCACTTAACCTGGTTTCTAAAATGTAATTTTGGTTTAGATTGCTATATACTGGTGCTTAGTGCAGTCAGTATTGCAAGAGATTTGTTTAGGTTGTTTGAATTAAGTTTTTGACAATGGCAATGTCTACGTTCCAGGCTGTTATTGTGACTCTTAAGTAGTTAATGTGCTTTTTATGCACATTTTTTAATTAGGTTTCCGAATGATAAATGTACTATCGTTTATAAAGTAAGTTTTTGATTTGATCTGTTTTGTCCCGCTGTATCCGTTTTCTCTGAGACCGTTTTCTCTGGGTTCTTTTCTTTGGGTCCTATTTTCTTTCGGTTCGTTTTCTCTTTGGGTTTGTTTCTCATTGGGTCAGTTTTCTCTTTATCGATCCGTTTTCTGTGCCTGTTTTCTCTCTCTGGGTCTTTTTTTTTTCGTTGGGTGTCTTTTGTGATAGTTTGCCTGTCTTGGAGTGTTTGTGTCTCAAGGATGTTTGGTGTTTATCTTTCTTAGTGTGGTTGTCTCTATACTGTTTCGTACATTCTTGTACAGCCACCAGCACGCATAGCGTTTCGGGCAGGTCCTTAATCCTAATATTCCCCGGAATACGACTCTCGAGTTGTTTATCAACCAGGTACCTAATCACTGCTAGGTGAACAGAGGCTACAATTAAGGATTGGCGCCCAGTCAATCCTCCTGGCCACGATTCGAACCCACGCCAAATCGCTTGTGAAGCGCCGGACGAGTGTCTTACCACTGCAACACGGAGACTTTGTCTCTGGGAGAGCTCAGTCTGTGAGTGTGTGTTTGCATTTAATGTTTTTGTTCCTTAATTATGTTTGCTTTTTTGTTTGTGTGTGCACTCACCTAGATGTTCTCTAGTTCTGAGATTAAGTTAATGACTCATTTCTCATGTTTATATCATATTTACATTTAAACCTTTGAATCGAATTAACTTCACCGACTTTTACGTCTAACCTTTTCCACTTATTGACAGCACTAACACTGAAAAAATGTGTGTGAATGTGTAATTACCCAAGTGTAATTACAGGATGACAATTACCCAAGTGTAATTACAGGATGACAATTACCCAAGTGTAATTACAGGATGACAATTACCTAAGTGTAATTACATGATGAGAGCTACGCTCGTGATGTTATCTTGAGGTTATCTTGATGTCCCGTCTTCCCAGTACTCTTTGTCGTATAACACTTTGAAACTACAGACGGTTTTGGCGTCCACCACCTTCTCACTTGGCTTGTTCCAACCTTCTACCACTCTGTAAAAGAAAACTTTTATAATATTTTTTTTCGGTACCTTTGTTAGCTTGAATCTGTGTCCTCTTGTTTTTCAAGTTGCTTGTTTCAGGAATTCCTCTTTGTCAATTTGGTCGATTCCTGTTATTATTCTGTAAGTCGTGGTCATATCACCTCTTGTGTGTGTGTGTGTGTTTCTTGCCCTCCTTTGGTTTTACTGAACAGAGCAAATATATATAATATATATAATATAAATATATATATGTATATGTAATTTGTTTTTACATAATCTGACCATACTTGACCTTACCTGACCTCTTATGTCCTCATTTGACCTTACCTGACGACTTAACTGAGCATTATGATACTCGACCTAGCTTGACCTTACCTGACCTTGCTTCATACAGGTGGAAGAGATGTTTGTCATGAGTAAGTTCCAGGAGGAGTGGAACAACAAGGTCCCGTTCTCTCTGCATCGTGACGTTAGCCCAGAGATCACCAGAGCCATGAGTATGGTGAGTTATAGTGATGAGTTAATATATGTTATGTGATGGTGAGTTATAGTGATGTTGAGTTACAGTGAATCACAATGAGTAATTTACCATCTCGCCAGAAACGATTGAAAACAACGAACTGCATGAGGTGCTCAAAACGAAGTTTGTCACGCTCCAGTCAACACTACACAAAACGACAGCAGCCAGGGCTGTCCAGGAATTGAACCTGCTAGTCTCACCAGAAGGAAAATTTATGTAAATAACCAGGAAATAGTGAAATAAGGACAATTTTGGAAAACAACTAGAGTACTACAGGATCCAGCACTTGAATTAACATAGCGTCAGCGACAAAATTAACATTACAGGATCCTCGATGTCGATGTTGACTGGCGATGCAAATTGAGGAGACGAAGTAGAACAGAAGCGTATCCAGCGCCACGTTAATTTTCCCCAAAAGCATGTTCTGATCTCTCCTGAGTGCATAGAGATTAGGTCACTATAGCGGACTGTCAGGAATACGATAGTTCACCCTGCAAGTTTTCTCTGCATTTAGACGCCCGCCATTGAAAATGGGAATTATCCCTCAAACCAGAACAACCCAAACTACCATACAGCGCGTTGCCCAGTGACGTCACGATTGACGACGTCGTCGGCCAATAGGACGACTGGACGGGGGTGACGTCAGGAGGATGGTGGCTTAGGGGGCCAGTGGGTGACCACCTCATGTAAAGTTTTGAGGCTAGGTAATGATGATAGTTACAAGATAAGAGCTAGATGGTGTTGAGATTGCGAAGTCGAATTGCGAAAGGGAGCTGGGAGTTATGATAAGGAAGAATTTAAAACAAAAGGATCAATGCATGAATGCTCGTAATAAGGCAAATAAGACACTGGGATTTATTAATCGAAGCGTTAGTAACAAGACACCTGGTGTGGTTCTTCAGCTATATCTTGCTCTGGTTAGGCCCCATTTAGATTATGCAGTTCAGTTTTGGTCGCCGTACTATAGAATGGATATAAATTCACTTGAACGTGTCCAGCGTAGGATGACAAAGTTAATTCCCTAAATTAGAAATCTTTCAAAGAAGAAAGAAAGATTAACAAAGCTTAAATTGCATTCACTGGAAAGGCGAAGAGTTAGGGGTGACATGATAGAGGTTTACAAGTGGATGAATGGACATAATAAAGGAGATATTAATAGGGTATTAAAAGTATCAACACAAGATAGAACACGAAACAATGGGTATAAATTGGTTAAGTTTAGATTTAGGAAAGACTTGGGTAAATACTGGTTCGGTAACAGGGTTGTTGATTTGTGGAACCAATTACCGCGTAACGTGGTGGAGGTGGGGTCCCTCGATTGTTTCAAGCGCGGGTTGGACAAGTATATGAGTGGGATTGGGTGGTTATAGATAGGAGCTGCCTCGTATGGACCAATAGGCCTTCTGCAGTTACCTTATTTGTTCTTATGTTCTCCCTCAGGAGTAGGTCAGCCATAACCTGTTATTCAACCCGTTCTCGCGAGCGTCTCCAACGTCAAGAAACTGTCTCACTAAAGTGCCTTAACCCAACCTACCAGAGGACCCACAAACAGACACGGGACAGTATGTCAATTTCGCGAGCCGCTGTCACTTCCTAGTATGAGAGTTTTTGAAGTATGTTAAAATGCAACATGATATTAGTAGGATTAAAATTAGCAGGGTAGGACTAGTACTAAAGGGGTCAGGGATTAAGTTGTCACTTGACCCGCGATCTTATAGTTTCCAAGTGTGATGCGAGTGAACTACTAAGATTTCTTAGATCTATTACGTAGTTTTTATATACGAAAAGTATCCTTTCAAAGAATAATGTAATAAAGGTTGGGGGAATGATACCATTTGTTTTAATTTGATAGCTCACATGTTCAAATAAAAACTAAGTAATTATTACTCCCTTCCAGGCTTTTCCAGCCCAATTAGATCCAGCGGACTTCAAGAACCTTAATAGTATGATGGCCTCCCTCCACGCCATGTACTCTACGACCACCGTCTGCCTCACACCGAAGGCAAGTTGCTTGACGTCAGGCGAGACGTATAGTGAAGTGTGTTGTGTGATGTACCAAGGGAGGCAGGAGGGTCATCATCATCTTCATCTTGAAAAACATAAATTAATAAACGAGTCGCAACATGGTTTTACAAATAGCCGTTCATGTTTAACAAATTTGCTAACTTTTTATTCCAGCATAGTTGAGGCAGTTGATAGTGGTAAGGATTGTGATGTTGTGTTCCTTGACTTTAGCAAAGCTTTTGATACAGTGCCACATGAAGGACTAATTAAAAAAATAGAAGCTCATGGTATTGGGGGTGCTATATTAAGTTGGATTAGGGCATGGCTATTCCAAAGGAAAGAGAGAGTTAGTATAAATGGGGTTAAGTCAGAGTGGGATAATGTTGTTAGTGGAGTACCTCAGGGCTTTGTCCTGGGACCTCTGTTGTTTATAATATATATAAATGATTTAGATTCAGATTTGAGTAGCAACATTTGCAAATTTGCCGATGATACGAAAATCGGTAAGGAAATTAATTCGGAGGAGGACTCACTATCAATTCAAGTTGATCTAGATAGGGTTTTGAAATGGTCAAAGGATTGGCAAATGCAGTTTAATGCTGATAAATGTAAAGTTCTGAGGCTAGGTAATGATGATAAGAGTTACAAGATACGAGCTAGATGGTGTTGAGGTTGCGAAGTCGGATTTCGAAAGGGATCTGGGAGTTATGATTAGTAAGAATTTAAAACAAAAGGATCAATGCATGAATGTTCGTAATAAGGCAAATAGGACACTGGGATTTATTAATCGAAGCGTTAGTAACAAGACACCTGGTGTGGTTCTTAAGCTATATCTTGCTCTGGTTAGGCCCCATTTAGATTATGCAGTTCAGTTTTGGTCGCCGTACTATAGAATGGATATAAATTCACTTGAACGTGTCCAACGTAGTATGACTAAATTAATTCCCCAAATTAGATATCTTTCATATGAAGAAAGATTAACAAAGCTAAAGTTGCATTCACTGGAAAGGCGAAGAGTTAGGGGTGACATGATAGAGGTTTACAAGTGGATGAATGGATATAACAAAGGGAATATTAATAGGGTATTAAAATTATCAACACAAGATAGAACACGAAACAATGGGTATAAATTGGATAAGTTTAGATTTAGGAAAGACTTTGGTAAATACTGGTTCAGTAACAGGGTTGTTGATTTGTGGAACCAATTACCGCGTAACGTGCTGGAGGTGGGGTCCCTCGATTGTTTCAAGCGCGGGTTGGACATGTATATGAGTGGGATTGGGTGGTTATAGATAGGAGCTGCCTCGTATGGGCCTTCTGCAGTTACCTTTGTTCTTATGTTGTGGGGGATTGCCCACGCTGACGACTGATGTGGGAGACGATAAGACGTGTGCCTGTCGTGTATTCGCCTAGTTGTGCTTGAGGGGGTTGAGCTCTGCTCTATCGGCCTCAAGCGACCTTTTCTCAACTGTCAATCAACCGTTTCTTCTACTATTTTTTTTCCCCACACCCCACACACACCAGGAAGCAGCTCGTGACAGCTGACTAACTCCCACGTAACAGGGGCATAGGGTGAACAGGGGCATGGGGGGTGGGTGGGGTGGTGTAGCTTGGAGGAGTGAGGGGAGGGTTTTATCACCCGTGTCCTCAGGTATTATCGACAATTAATCTCTTTTTTTTTTCTTTAACTACATCAGTGTTGCTCTTACAATACTTCGAGTTCTGTGTTTGTGTTCATTCTGTGCTTTATGTCCGTGTTTTATACTGTGTCTGTTCTGTATATTTTGTCTACTACATGCTTTGGTTTTCTTCTACTTTGTAGAAGAAAAGTTCACTTTTTGTGTTCGCTTTTGTGTGCGCATTTTTTTGTTGTATGTTTATGTTGGTTACAAACAAGTTTATTGCATTTGACACTGCATATTATGTCAATATAACTATAAATATTTAAATATGCCTAAACATACAAGCTTACACGCGCCTTAGCATGTCTAAAACGCGCACACGCGCGCGTGGGTGGAAACTGAATACCCAAATGATCCACAAGGACGTTAGAAAAAACTTTTTTTCAGTGTCAGAGTAGTTAATAGGTGGAATGCATTAGGCAGTGATGTGGTGGAGGCTGACTCCATACACAGTTTCAAATGCAGATATGATAGAGCCCAATAGGCTCAGGAATCCGTACACCAGTTGATTGACGGTTGAGAGGCGGGACCATTTTCGCCCAGTTCCATTCTAGTCAGTAACTGACGTCACTAACCTTTTCTTCCATTTTCAGAGCTGCGTTGGTTTACGTCCTGACCTGACCAGGAAGATGGCGGAGTCCAGGAACTATGACGAACTCAAATTTATCTGGAAGAGCTGGAGGACTAATGTGTCCAGGAAGGTATGAAATGCCTAATATGGAGGAGAGTATTATGGTGGAGTCAGTATTGTTCAGTATTATCTATGTGTTGTGTGTATGAGGGTGTATATAGATACTCTGAAGGCGCTACATGACGTCCAGGGAGATGTGGAAGTAAAATAACTTTGAGAATTGCAAGACGCAAGACTGAGGGAGAATTCAATGGTCGTATTGTGATGTAAAGGTCATACAGATTAGAGGACTCAAATGTATGGCTATCCATCTCTCACTGTTTTGATTGATAAAGATTAAGCCACCCAAGATGTGGCATGGGCATGAATAGCCCGTAACTTGCTCTTTTATCATCATGTCTCTTATATACTCTTGCTATCCTCTCTTCCTCTATCCCCTCCAACCCTGCCCTGTTTGGTATGGTGCAGCCACCAATACGTACTATCTTCACCAGATGCGGCCGCTCTACCTGCAGTTCATGGATTTTGTCGACAACTTTATATCACAGGTAACTGCAGAAGGACTATTGGCCCATACGGGCAGCTCCTATTTATAACCACCCACTCACACTCGTATACATGTCCAACCCATGCTTGAAACAATCGAGGGACCCCACCACCACAACGTTACGCGGTAATTGGTTCCACAAATCAACAACCCTGTTACCGAACCAGTATTTACCCAAGTCTTTCCTAAATCTAAACTTATCCATTGTTTCGTATTCTGTCTTGTGTTGATACTTTTAATACCCTATTAATATCCCCTTTGTTATGTCCAGTAATCCACTTGTAAACCCCCTATCATGTCACCCCTAACTCTTCGCCTTTCCAATGAATGCAATTTAAGCTTTGTTAATCTTTCTTCATATGAAAGATTTCTAATTTGGGGAATTAACTTTGTCATCCTACGCTGGACACGTTCAAGTGAATTTATATCCATTCTATAGTACGGCGACCAAAACTGAACTGCATAATTACTGAACAACACAGGTGTCTTGTTACTAACGCTTCGATTAATAAATCCCAGTGTCCTATTTGCCTTATTGCGAACATTCATGCATTGATCCTTTGGTTTTAAATTCTTACTAATCATAACGCCTAGATCCCTTTTGCAATTCGACTTCGCAATTTTGACACCATCCAGCTTGTATCTTGTAACTCTATCATCATTACCTAGCCTCAAAACTTTACATTTAACAGCATTAAACTACATCTGCCAATCTTTTGACCATTTCAAAACCCTATTTAGATCAGCTTGAAGTGATAGTGAGTCTTCTTCCTTGTTAATTTGCCTACCGCTTTTTGTATCATCGGCAAATTTGCAAATGTTGCTACTCAAACCTGAATCTAAATAATTTATATATATTATAAACAACAGAGGTCCCAGGACAGAGCCCTGAGGCACTCCACTTACAACATTATTCCACCCTGACTTAACCTCATTTATATTAACTCTCACACAAAGATCACACTAACGTGATGCATCAAATGAACAAATCCACAAGGGCAGTGACGAGGATTCGAACCTGCGTCTGGGAGCATCCCAGACAGCTCAGTCGATTAAGGCAGTGTCTGGGATGCTCCCAGACGCAGGTTCGAATCCTCGTCACTGCCCTTGTGGATTTGTTTATACTAACTCTGTTTCCTTTGGTATAGCCATGCCCTAAGCCATCTTAATATAGCACCCCCAATACCATGAGCCTCAATTTTTTTAATCAGTCTTTCATGTGGCACTGTATCAAAAGCTTTGCTAAAGTCAAGGTACACATCACAATCCTTACCACTATCAACTGCCTCAACTATGCTGGAATAAAAAGATAGCAAATTTGTTAAAAATGAACGGCCATTTGTAAAACCATGTTGCGACTCATTTATTAATTATTTTTTCAAGATGAAGACGAATTGTATTTGTAATTATCGATTCAAGTAACTTTCCCACAATAGACGTTAGGCTAATTAGCCGATAGTTTGACGCAAGTGATCTATCTCCTTTCTTAAAAATTGGTATCACATTAGCAACCTTCCATGACTCTGGCACTCTGCCTGACTCTATTGATTTATTAAATATGGTAGACAGTGGCTCGCAAAGCTCCTCTTTGCATTCTTTAAGCACCCTGGTAAACACTTCATCCAGCCCTGGGGATTTGTTTGGCTTTATTTTTACTATTTGTTTAATTACATCCTCCCTGGTAACTGGTAAACTAGTCAACCTGTCCTCGTCCCCACCCACATAGACTTCTTCGGCTGAAGGCATATTGTTAAGTTCCTCTTTAGTAAATACAGATATAAAATATTTATTAAAAATACTACTCATCTCGTCGTCATCAGTTATTTGAGCTGTCTCAGTTTTTAATGGACCTATCCTTTCACTAGTCTTTGTACGATATAACTGGAAAAAACTTTAGGATTTGTCTTTGCTTGACCTTTATTTACTGCAGCCTTAGCAAGGGCGTCAACTTTATTACGTTCCTGCAGGCCAATTTGAGAAGGAATCCATAACAGTTTTATATTTACCCCCTTGTTAAGTATGCTTATATATTTATGTCTGGCTTCTGAGACAAGCACGTTATTGCTTGATTGCAAACTGTTTATTGCTCGTAGTGAGGAAAGGGAGTCGGAAATAATTAAGCTGTCTATTTCAGTGTTGTCAATAATTTAGAGTGCTACCAGTATTGCTACCAACTCGGCTTGCATTGTGGATGCCCAGTTACTAATTCGTACATTCCTTTGAATTGTGCTGCCATCGGGCTGATGAGCAATAACAGCACTTCCTGCCCTCCCTGTAGCTGTGTTGAGTGATCCGTCAGTGTATATGGCCTGTGCTATGTTTTCAGTTTGTATATTGCGAATGTGTTCTGTGGTGCTTAATTTAGCAGCAAGTTGAGCATGAGGGTTGTTTGTGATTAGTTTCTTGATGGGATATGCAGGAGGTCGAGGAGGACATACTGAACCTCTACAAAGAGTTGGATCCTCTCTACCGTCTCGTCCACGCCTTTGTCAGGAAGAGACTTCGCCTCGTCTACCCTCAGGTAAGTCCTCCAGTGTGATGTGGATCTGTTATCGTGAGGGTTGGGTGCGTGTCAGTACGCGTAAGATCTGTTATGTTTTGCAGTCAGATGGAATAAATGTTTGTTATTCTTTGACTATAAAGCTAATGGTTGACCCCCTTGACCTCTTGCAGATAAAGGCTCGAGGTCACCTGCCAGCCTGCGTACTAGGGAGCATGTCGGGAAGGTCAGTGTCTAGCTAACATTTAATGATAATGAAATGCCTCCACGTGGACTTGGCGCGCACCTCCTGACTTGACCAATGTGAGCGACCAGCTGAAACTTGATATTCAGCTGATTAAATTTAATAGTAGACAATGGTAGCTTAAGTTATGTTTAAGAATATGGCAATGGCTATAATTTGCTTCGAGAAGTGGTTCTAAAGTAGTTGAATATAACGTTTATAGCTGGGTTTACGTGTGTAAAAATGTGTTGATGGACGTTGAGGGGGGACTAGTCCAACACGAGTCCCCCTTCAACTTGAACAGACAAGTCCAGCAAAACAGTTAAATAAACACTATTTAAGCACGTAAACACACTCGTACATGACTTGTATGAACAACTTCTTTCAAGTCTAACACCCTGATAAAAGGAATGATATAGCAGCCTCTGGAAAACACCCAAATACAACTTGTTACAAGACTGGCGGAAGAAAAGCAGGTCTTTACATGTATAACAAATCATGGAGTCATGACGCTCGTGGTATAACTGCCACCCAGGCCATGACTCCCATTGTTATGGGGGAGCTGTACTTCATGGTTCGGATCTTGACATTGATGGTCGTATTACCTTATGAGGAGTTGTTGCGTTTCAAGTCCTTCATTTGGTGTGGTCAAGGAAATATCCATCCCTTGACAAGCCTTGAGGGATGGACATTTCCCATAAGGTCCTATTAGATTACTTTCTCCTGCCCAGGACTCCCCAGAAATATTGCCCCCTTGATAGAATTTAGGTAGTCCACCTGTAGGTTAGTCCCTAGCTGCCTCTGCCCCCTGACAGGGTTAAGGTGTTGTAGGGTGTGTGTACCTGACCAGCTGCACATGACTCCTAACAGTGCAAAGGTGCCTCCCTCCTCCCCACAGTGCCTGGACCAACATATTCCCTCTGGTGGAGCCGTATTCTGAGGCGGCGGACATGGACGTAACCAGCGCCATGCTTAAACAGAACTACACTGTGAAGCGAATGTTTACCATGGGAGAGGAGTTCTTTACGTCCATGGGGCTCAAGGTAAGGAGCGACTGGGTGATTTGTAGAAATTTTTCAATTTGGTATGTATGATATGCAATTTATTTTCCCCGCCTCAGTCTTGTTTGGTACACCTTCATGGTGGAAAGTATTGTGGTCTCTAATATAGTGACAATAACACCCCCTCACAAATGATTATCAGGTGCAATGTTCCATCATGAAATTAATGGTTAGCCAGGCTAGCCCAACCGGCCTGGCACAAGCATTGCCATAGTTCCTCCTGAAGGTGCTGCTGATCGCTTAGATGCTGTCCCGTACATTGCCGACGTCACAGTCTTCGGAGATGTGAATTTGAATGCCATCGTCAGCACTTGCCATCCTTCTGTCATCCTCCTTGCCATCCACTTTCAAATTAAGATCAATTTCGATGACAGTCTTCTCCCGCCCTCGGTAATTCTTGCTGGTGCAAAGTGTGATGTGAAGAATACGGATGGTGCCACATTCTCAGATTGGTGTCTTGGTGAATTGAAGAAAATTATCAAAAATGTACTTGCTAAGACCTGACTCTTTCACAGTTTTCTCATCCACCAGAGGTACGCCTTCCTCGGCTTCCACCAGAGGCACTTACCCCACCCAGAGCCTGACATCTCCTTACCCTCTCTCTCTACAGCCTCTTCCGGCCACCTTCTGGGAGAGATCCATGCTGGAACGGCCCCAGGATGGCCGCAATGTCTCCTGCCACCCCATGGCTTTGGATTTCCGTGACGGCAAGGATTTTAGGTACATTCCTTCACGTTCTGTTAATATACTAGTTACTCTAAACGTTCGCGACCCGTGTCGCTAATCCCAGTTCTCGCCACTTGCGTGACCAGAATCTTATGAACCCGTGTATTGCACTTGACCTGTCGAGGCTGATGGTCAGACAATGTTAAATTGCGCGGCTTTAATTTTTACTAATAAGTCTCATTTTTTGTCGATTCCGTAGGAATCATGATGAATTGGATGAAAGTATTTTTTTTTTTGGGGGGGGGGGCGAGGGGTAGTCTCCCGTTTGTTTCTTTATAATGAAAACTATGAGCATGTGTTAATATTGGAACATTGGGGGGGGGGTTACGGCCATCAACGCCCATGACCCCTCACTCGCCCATATTTCTCACTGGACCCATACACCAGCATGTTGTAGTGTTTAGAGCAGGCTTTAACAATAATTTTTTTGTTAATTTACACGCAAAGCATGTTAACATATACAATAAAACGAGGTCATAAGAATGAAACATACAACCACGGCCTGAAGGGCGCACAGTATCTACAACACATAGCACAACATACCATAGGCGAAACACAAGACACAAAAACACCACAACCATACAGATATGCACAGGAAACAAACAACAAAAAAACAAGAACAAATACATTCAGGGATAACTAAACAGCCTGAAGGGCATACAATAAAACACAAAATATAAGCATAAACAGAACATCATTTCACATATTTGTCCGGAAACCGGTCCTTAGGAAACCGGACAGCGTACGCCTCCCAGCGCGCCCACATCGCAATCTCATCATCTTCACAGGGAGAAACCATAGTGTCGAAACCCTCGACATAAAGGCACGTCAGCTCAGGACCCAAACTGCACCCTAACCCATGGGAACCATCGCCACACGCACCCACTAGACAGGGACCAGGCCACTAGCAATACGAGAAATCATCAGCCGGCGGCAACCGAGTAATCGCACGCCACTTCCTCTGCGGCATCACCGAAGCGCGCAACGCAGTCGAAGGGAACAGAGGAGGACACAGGGTGTGGGGGGGTGGTGCCACGGGAGACATCGGCGCAGGGGGCATGACCACAGGGACCCCTGCTGAAACATCCCCTTGCGCAGCTACTGGCTGGGACATCCCACGGCGATCATCCTTCTTCAGAACCCCCCCCCCCTCCCCATCCAGCCCGTTGGCGCCATGAGGGGGCTTGGTGGTCGGCTGCCAGAGTGTGATGCTCCATGGGACAGTCCTCTGTCCTTTTGTGGCCTTGTGCTCCTGCTGCTGTCTTCTCCAATTATGCTGGATCGCTTTTCCTTTTCCTTATGTTTCGTTTTTCTTCCCCCTCTTCTCCTATCTACTTTTCGTTTCCTGTCGACCTTTTGCTTGGTTTGGTTATTCTTTTAGACTTCTTCTATTTTGACGCCCGGGTGCTTGGGAGGCATACTCTTGCACCCGTAGAACTGTAGTACCCAACGTAGAGTGCGAGGGGAACCTTTTATTGTCAATCCTCCTTTCGTCGCTGAACCCAATCTCGACGGACTGATGGTTCTTAAGGTGGCGTTTGTGGGGCGTATACTCACAATGCACCCTTAGGTGGCCCCGGCATGATCGGCGATAGCTTCTTGTTGGGTGTCCTGCCTCTAATTATGGCTCCATGGTGGGTATGGGGGCACTTTCGTGGATAACTGTTTTTCCTCTCGTTTCATGTCGAATTCTGTTGTTCTTATCCCTTTTTAGGCTCGTGGGGTGGGCGACTAAGCCCCCCCGAGTCGGACCGTGTTGGAAGACCGAGCTCTGTAGCCCCCGCTGCGTTGGCCAGCAAGGCCCCGACCTTGCTCCTCCTCCTGACCCTCCTGACGGCTCCCCTCCCTCCTCTGTTGTTGGGTCGAGCCCCAAGCCCCCAGTGGTGATCACCTCTTCCCCTGGCACGGCTCGGTCTCTAGTAGTGACTACTGTGCCTTTTAACCCCTCTGAGGATTCTCGATGCCATCCTCGACACGGTCGCGCTCCCTGGATTTTGGTGCTCGTCCTGGTCGCTTTCGTGGCTATACCTTTCTCTTTAACCCCCCCCCCCCCCTCCCCTCCCCAGCTGTAAGTCTGCAGATGGTGTGGGGCTACTCTATTGTTTTTCCTGACCACACATATGTATCGCCTCCCTTCGGAGACTAGCATCTTTACAGCGGAACTTTATGCTATTCCCCATGCTCTCCGTCTCCTGCTTTCTCGTTGTCAATCCTCTTTTGTGATTGTAGTTGACTCTCGTAGTGCCCTCATTGCTCTTGGGTCCTTTAATTCTGTCCATCCGGTAGTCGTCGAGATTCAACATTGGCTGTTTCTTATCTCTAGTAAATTTAAATCCGTGCAGTTTTGCCGAGTTCCCAGCCATGTTGCTGTTTCTTTAAATGAGCGTGCGGATGCTACCACTAGAGGTTATCCACTCTTGTCCCTTTTCCCGTAAAGGTATTCATTTTTCTGACTTTTATCCGGTTATTCATTCCTCCATCCTTGCCCATTGGCAGGGTTGTTGGTAACAAACTGTATACTCTTAAGCATTGTGTGTTCCCGTGGCCTTCCTCCTGCCGTAACCGGTGGTGGGAAACGACTCTAACACGGTTGCGTCTTGGCCATACTCGCTTAACTCACGGTCACTTATGGAGCGCCGCCCAGCTCCTTGTTGTCCAAATTGCATTGTCCCTCTTACCGTCATGCATATCCTTGTTGAATGTCCTGACTTCCAGGACGAGCGTGTGTCTTGCTTTCCGACCGCCCCTCGCGGTCACTTGTCCCTCGATAGAATTCTTGGTGAATCGGATACTTTTGATATCATTTGCCTTATGTGTTTTTGTACTTGTATTGGCATCCTTGATGATATTTAGTGCCATCTGATTACTCCGCACATTTGATGGTGCTACATAGCCTTCCCGGTTTGGTGCCTTCTTTTGATAATTACTTACTTCTTCAGAACCAATACCAGCCCACGGCCCGCACCAGCATTTTCACCATCCACAGCAGGAGGGGCAACCACCCCCCACCGCAGAGAACCCTCTGGAGAAGAAAGAACATGTGATGAGTCAAATGCACAATCATCGGCAGCAGCGGGCACATGGACCTCAGCCACCACCGTCGTCGCAGAGTACGACTCGCCCATAATCACCCCATCGCTGCCCAAAGACCTACCATCGTCGAAGTCTCCCACATCAGCCCAGGCAGTAGACGAACGCTGGGAATGCTTGGGCTCTGGCCGCACATCATCGGAGCCGGAGGCGGACCCAGAACCACAGACAAAGCAGGCAGAGTGAACCAACGCCCTTCGCAGAACGGCAGCAGCCTCGACCACAGGGAGAACCAAGCCGCACACAGCAGGAGGTGCCACAGCCGCCCCATCACCCAGCACATCCATGACACAAGACAAAGACGCAGTAGTTGGAGACGAGGAAGAGGGCGCCGACGACGCACAGAGAACGCCCGGAAGACCCTCGGGAGCAGCTGGGACAGCGACCGAAGCAAGAAGAACCGCCGACGGCGCCTCGGCAGCGAACGGGACGCCCACCTCCTCACCCTCAGAGTCCTCCCTCACAGGGAGCGGCGGGATATCCTCTTCCCGGAACATGTTCACGGGAGCAACCACATCCGCAGTGCACCTGGCAGCCTGATGCCCCAACATGCCCCAACGAAAACATATTCGCGGGTGCTTGGCATAGTACACCCAAACCTAATACCCTAAAAGCCGGACTGAAGATGGAATGTCCGACCGCAGGCGCATTCCTAAGGTACGAATGTTGGTCCACATACCCGTAAACTTGCCTGAAGACAGCGTGTGCATCCGCACACTGACGACAGCGCCAAACCGCTGGAAGTAACACCGGAGGAGGGCCTTGGGAAAACTCCATACGCACCCCATAGACACTCGCATATGTCATGGCACCACTATGGTCCGTAATGGTCACAGAGCCGGCACCATCTGGCAGCTGCAAGGAACGGCCCACGTACCGCGGAAAAAGTCACGGTAGACTGCCTCCTCCTCCTCTAACTTGATAATGACAAGGTAAGCAGTTACCAGCTCAACACCGTATATGTCATCGACTAGGATACGGAGCATGTCACACATGACAAGCTCCACTACAGGGTACTCAGCATGGCCAGTAAACTCCAGTCCGGTGGAGTTTAACCGCACGACAGCGGAAATAGGGCCGCCCATCGCAAAACACGCCACGTCCCCACCACCAGGAACAGCAGGGAGGGTACACACCACCACACCCCCTGCTGGCGAAAACAGCAACTACCCCAAACTGCCGGAGCGGTCAAGTGACACGTCCTCACTCAACGGCAGCGCAGGTGGAACTCCTAGTCATAGTAGTTAGACCCTTTACCAGCGCTCTGGCGGTCACCCCCCATCTCTTATCTTGGTACCATCTCTCTTGACTACACTGTAGTTTAGTCCCCTTGTTGCGATCTAATCTTTAGCTTGAAAATCGGTACCGCATCTGCAACACAAAGATCAAAGCCCCATGGTTGTAATGATTAAATAAGCAGGACCGAAAATAACAAAGTTCATCTTTACATTCCTTAACAACACCTAGTAAATACTTTGTCCTGGCAACTTTGTATTTATTAAACGGGTTAGCTTTAAAACACTTAATCTTTAGTGATTAAGTTTAGTTTAGAAAACACTTTAATCAATGAAAACAAAGCCACCATGAGTGAGAAAATCTAAAGGTCTTTTAAGTAGTCCCTCAAATGCTTGATGAGACAGTGACTGACAACTCTCTCTCTCTCTCTCAGGATCAAGATGTGCACCGAGGTCAATTTTGAAAACCTGGCCACTATCCACCACGAGTTGGGACACATTCAGTACTTTATGCAGTACGCTCACCAGCCTTTCATGTACAGGTAGCTACTCGCTCGCCTCTCGTCTATTAGGAAGGAAAACGCAGTAAGTCATCTATATCAATAAGAGAATGTGTGTTCAGGTTGGAGGCCAGATGCTCAGGGCTAGCCTCGCCAATCTTCCTCGCATAAAGTATATGGGGGTAGGGAAGTGTCACAGACAAGTAGAGTTGAGCACAAGTGAAATGCTTTAAGAAATATTGTCATACATAAAGAATTCCCCCCCCCCATGAGATTTTCATAGTCAAATCGGGTATATTGGTTGTTTTCCCTAGTTGTTTCAGAGCTTAATGTGGAAAGAACTGGTAATCTCTCGCTGCCTGTGACAGCTATCATTGTTCACCCCGTTCTCCTTCCTCCCTCTCCTTCAGTCTTATTCCTTCCCTCACCCACTCCTTTACTCGTCCCTTATTCTGCCCCCCCCCCCTTCCCCTCTCCTCTCCTCTCTCTCACACCATCCAGTCAGTTCTCTTCATTTCGCCTCCATGTCCAACTTCATCTTCGTATCTCCTACAGGAACGGCGCTAACGATGGCTTCCACGAAGCCATCGGGGAGCTGATGATCTTGTCTATGTCCACACCCAAGCACTTGGCCAAGGTCGGTCTTCTGGAGGAAGTTCCCGAGAACACGGGTAAGGATTGCTAAACGTGAACCCGCTCTGAATGCTGTTCTAACCAGTTTAGTTCATTTATGTACCCCATACCCATTCTGTGGGCGGTAGTGGGAAGTACACAATGGACTCGGGGACTGAACCCCAAAATTAATTTAGCTAAGCAAGTTATGGTCTTGATGAGGTAGTTAGAAAATTCAATGCACATAGTCACATCAACAATGGGCTCGAGACCGACCACAAGTACAGTTTTTAAATTAAGCAACTGACATAAAGTGGAGAGCTAGTGTCACAATTGATATGTTTATCTTGCAGTACAAATACATTTTGGAATTTTTTGTTGGCGGATTTGGATTATTTTTATTGGCGGATGTAGTTACTTTTGTTGGTGAATTTGGATTTTTTGTTGGCAGATTTGATTTTTTTAACGGATTTGGATTTTTGTTGAGAGATTTGGGATTTTTTCAAATTGTCAAGCCCTCCAAAGCTTTGTCAGGCATCAAAGCAAACAGAGGTGCAGCATTATTCACTAAAAATCTGATGTCTGCAAGGTACATCATTGACATTGACACTATAGCCCGAGTGATGACCTGCAACAGCTTTGAGAGCTGAGCCTCTATACTGACGAAAGAGTAACAACTACATTCTTAGAATATGCTGTCAAATATAGATACTGTTCTTAAACGCTTCGCCCCCCCCCCCCATTTTGCACCTACAACATAACGTAAGATTTAAGGGTTGACAAATGTTAATCATCATGTTTGAGAAGCTGTTCACTTGAGACAGTTGAGCAACTCCCAGCTGTGTCTGGGTACAAGTGACAGAATCAACAACCCAGCGGGTTTAGTTCCTATTGGAGACTGCTGTACATGCTGCTATGGCGGTATATCCACTAACAGGGTGAGTGGCGCTGCCCAATAATCTCGTCTTTCGGGCCAAATTAAAGCATGTACTAGAAGTCACATCCCCTCCCCCTCCGGAGAAAAACAGTGAACATTAAATGGCAACATATCTAGAAATTAAGACTAAGGGGATACTCGAGCATTTATCCTCTAGAGTTTCCAGAGATTTTACATTGTTTCTGCAGTGCAGTGGCCAAAATTGCACTGCGTGGTCAAGTAAGAGTCGCACGAGGGTACGTGGGAGACTGATATGAAGTTTGCTTTAATCTTCAAATTCAGGTTGAAGTCTTATCAAGGGCAGGAGGGTTATTAAGGACTATTAACCATAGGAGGGCTAAGGCCACTATATAATTGAGACAAATATCTTCACACGTGTTTTTAACATAAGGTACATTTGTTTACACGCGTCTAAAAACAGTAGAATACCCGAAAATTATGTTTACAGAGACAAATATCAACTTCCTGTTGCGGACGGCGCTGCGGTCTGTGCCGATCCTGCCATTCAGTCTTGCGATTGACTTGTGGCGCTCGAAGGTCTTGAGTGGCGACTATGACTCGCGCGAGTACAACACTCGCTACTGGAAGCTCACGTATGTGTGTATTCTTCTGCTTATGGTTAAGGTGTCTACTTAAATAACTGGTGAGGGTTCAGTTCGGTGGTGGAAAGGGTTAGAGGAATATAAAGGGTTCACAAACTGAACTTCATAGTTCGTTTAGCTAAGCAAGTGACAATCTTGTGAAGCGTGTTATAATTTTGAATACAGACACGCATACACGCGCACACACACACACACACACACACACACACACACACACACACACACACACACACACACACACACACACACACACACACACACACACACACACACACACACAGACACACACAGACACACACAGACACACACAGACACACACAGACACACACAGACACACACACAGACACACACACAGACACACACACAGACACAGACACAGACACAGACACAGACACACACACACACACACACACACACACACACACACACACACACACACACACTATTTTATAGAGGGAAATTTAGATATCCAGAACATCCCCCCTAAAATTAAATGTCTTGTATGTTGTTGATAGTACAAATATTTCGTGATAGACCAATAGAAATTAGACTTTTGTCACTGAATTTAGAAAAACTGGAAAAGTTACTTTTGTTTTTTCTAATTAAACCTAATCTTCCTAAGCCTTGTGCACGCAATCTGAGAAATATAGTACATATTTACTATACTAGGAATATTTTGGAAGATCACACGTCTTCGCAACTTTACTCCAAAAGACTATGTCCAGCCCACATCCTGGGTCGTGTGCACAGCTATAATGGAGGCAATACCAGGCGTTCCAGAGGAATAATTACTCTGACCTCCACTATCATATGGCAGAGTTAATGGTCAAGAATATCGGGTCATAATATATTCTCCTAGTTGCGTTTATAAGCTCTAGAAATAGCCAGATTTACTTTATTTACATCAGTTTAATGACTTTATTTACATCAGTTTCTCGTAGAACTTCCTTTTAAAGTTGCTTATTGAAATTGTTTCGACGATTTCCTCTTGTGGCTCGTTCCATTTGCTGTCGGCTCTTATTCTGAAGTTTTTCCTGACGTCGCTGCGGCTCGTCTGCATCTCCAGCTTTCACCCGTCTCCTCTGAACTTATCGTTTCTCGTTTTGAATATTACCTGTGTGTCCCGCCTACCTGTTCCTCTTAATGCTACGCATGTTATTATATCCTCCCTTGGTTCACCTTGCCTCCACCCTGGTGAGCTTCATCTCTAAAGTTTAAATTTATTGACACAACAAAATGCATCTCAAAGGGATAGAGTAGCTTAGGCTATTTCTACTCTGTGGTAGAAACCTTGGGCTCCCTCGACTTTCTCTCGGTTCCTCAGCTTTAGAAAGTCTAGTCCCGTCTCTCTCATTTTTCAGATATTTATTATTTCTGACTTGCATTCCATGCTAGTGTTGCATACTAAAGAACTGGTCTTATATAAGTTATAAGTCTCCGTGGCATAGTGGTAAGACACTCGCCTGGTGTTCCGCGAGCGCTTTATCATGGGTTCGTATCCTGGCCGGGAAGGATTTACTGGGCGTTAATCCTTAACTGTACCCTCTGTTTAACCCAACAGTAAAATGGGTACTTAGAACGATTCTTCGTGGGGTCGTATTCCAGGGACTTACCCGAAACTCTACGCCTACTAGTGGCTGTACAAGAATGTAACAACTCTTGTATATATCTAAAAAAAATATATGTATGTATAGGATTTTAAAGGCCTCCATTTAGTTTTCTGAAAATTAGGCATATTCTGCAGATGTTAATGAATTCCTCGTGCGTCAGGTTTTGTTACATGTACGCTCAGATCCTTCTCTCGTAGTGTTGCTAAGGAGAGTGTCCCGGTATTGTTAGTGACTTCAGGTCGGTTCTATTATGGCACTGAAAACTTCTCGCACACAGGGAGCAGTACCTGGGGGTGGAGGCACCTGTGAGCCGGACGGACGAGGACCTAGATCCTCTTGCCATATTTCACATCGCTATCGGCGATAATATGATCCGTTACTTCAAGATGACCATCCTGCAGTTCCAGGTAGGTCGCACTGTTGCTTCGTATCAAATTTCAGATAGCAATTTGTTCTGACATGTAAACAACTGCATGAAATCATACTGCACTGACCATATTTCTATTTCACGTATTGCGTGACCTCCGTCTGTGACGTGGGCTGTGATCTTTGACCTGAGGGCGCGTCCACAGTTCTTTGAGAAGCTGTGCGAGGCGGCGGGGCATGAAGGGCCGCTCCACACCTGTGACTTCTATGGGTCAAAGGAAGCGGGGAACCTTTTAGCGTAAGACCCACCTCCTGTGTACATTATGTATTGCATATATTAAATGTAATTTTTTTTAGTTAAATGCTAAAACTGTTAATTTTTTAAAATCCAGCTGGAAAGATAAAGGCAAATGGGGAAGGGGTACTTTTCTTCCTGTCTACTGTTAAAGGCACTTCGCTTCTTGGCCTTTCAGACATCGCGGTCTAGGCATTACCACTTTTGCACTTGCGGCATTCTGAAAAAAAAACAAAAAAACATACCTGTTGTGCTTTCGGCGTTTCGCGCGCCTAAGCGGTAAGACCGAAAAGTGTATACTCTTTTTGACTGTCCTGACACTAATTGTAGGCGTACGTATTTAAATTTGATATCACTGTGTTCGCAATAGAATTGTCTATAAGAACATACCTATAAAATGCCGCCAAAGCATAAGGCATATCAACACCAAATAAAAAACTATTCAGATCACTTGCCTAGAGCGCCAAACAACAACAAAATGTTTCCACTCTCTTAATGGCTGTGAAGCCCACAGTTGTGCTACAGCATTAATTTTGGTATCACTGAAATCGCAATAAAATTCTCTACACGGACATATGCATATAAATATAGATTCAATGTCGTAGCTCACCCAAAACAGTGTGGGAAGTGGCCGAAGTGTTACCCGCGGCGGCATATCGGCGAAACTCGCTTTGAAAAGTGTATATTCAATTCACTGTCCTGACATTATTTTTCGATGTATGTATTTTATTTTTGTTCCAATGTGTTCTCAATAGAATGTTCTATAAGAACATAAGTATTAAAGGTCACATAAGGATGCGTTCGACCGGCAACATATATAAAAACTACGTCGATTATACTCGTCGTGTCAATAATACAATTGTTTTATCACGATGATTCACTGTCACGCCGTTCTCTTTAATAAGCTGTTTGGCTATTAGAGAAAACGTAAATTTCATGGCAAACATTTATAAACTATCCCCAAGTTGATCGAAATGGATTTTATACAAATATTTCTTCTCGTGACTCGCGAGCGCGGCACGCCAGCGTAGTCAGTAGGAACATTGGTGACGACTATGTTGTCACCAAAGCGCGAAAGTGTTTATTATTATCAGGATTGGTGTTGATATATCACACACTTTAATTCAAGGGCCTTGGGTGCTTATTTCATAAATTGTTCTATAAAATGCAATCAATTTCTGAGAAAATTGGTAGTAGCCACAAGTAGGATTCGAACGCGCACATTGTGTACTCCAAAGCTGGTTCAAATCCCCCCACATGAAGTCCTGGTTTTTTTTATTGATGCATCACTTTAATGTGATGCATCAAATTTCTCTCTCCAGATATTAAGATATTCACACCCATCAGCACTTGCTCCTACTAACCTGTGACTGGACATTATCTGGCTCTTCTACTTAACATTACAACCCATCCTCCTGTTTACATGGTACTTTTTGTAACTGTGCTACCATAGTACAAAATATTGACGTACTAAGCAATTAGATATGATGTGAATTGCACCAAATTCTAGGTTCGAAAAAATACAGCTAAAGAAAATATTCCTAGGCCTAGTATAGCTATATATATATATAATTACTCCTCAGATAGTGTATTAGGCCTTGGAAGGTTAGGTTAATTTAGATTGTCTTTGCCACGTAAATACAAACTTTTGCGGTTTGTCCAAATTCATTAGTAACGATTTCTACTTTTCTAATTGTCCTTTACGTCATATATGTACTATGGTCCTCATCGTTACTATAAGTTCCAACTAAACGGAAGGACCAGCTGTCAGACTCCTCGCCTTTATATGCGAAAATAAACATATGAGCGGAAATGGACTCAGGATGGCAAAGATGGGGAGGTGTGTTAATGGTTGTATGAAAATGTGTGGTTTAGTCAAGAGTGAGATTGTGAGTCGAAGTATGTTTGAGAGTTAGTCCCAATTAAGATAGGTTAGGGTAGATTATGGTAGTGTAAGTTAGAGTACATTAAGTAACATGTGGTTAATAAACACTTTAACGCTCGCGGCGATATGGACTGGACATAGCCCCTCATGCGCCCGGCGTTTGCGGGTGACCGAGCGGCAACACTGAAAAGTGTATACTCTTTTTCGCTGTCCTGACCTTAATTTTCGATGTACCGATTTCATTTTTGTACCAAAGTGTTTGCAATAGAATGATCTATAAGAGCATATAAGAACATATCTATATGTCACCAAAGCACGAGTTAAATTACACAAAAAGCTAAAGAACTACATCGATCACTAGCCGTGAGCTCCAAACAGCGACGAAATGTTCTATTCTTTTCAGGGTTGTCAACTCCACACTTGTCCTACAGCGTTAAATTTGGTATCACTGTGATCGCAATTAAATTCCCTACATGGACATATGCATATAAATGTAGAATCATGATCGCGGCCCACACAAAAAGTGTGTGAAGTGGGCGATTACCCTCGCCATGTCAACAATACAATAGTCTTTCCACTGTTACAATATAATGCCGTTCTCTCAAATAGGCCATGTGCCTATTAGAGAAAACGGAAATTTAATGGCAAACATTTTCATTCTAACCCCAAGTCGATCGGATAAGAATTGGATTTTATACAAATATTTTTTAATCGCACGTAAATTTACGACGCTCTGGCAACTACTGGTCAAAATACTGCTATTTACGCGTCGTTTATTTACGACCCAGGCGCGCTAAAGTGTTGTGCAATGAGGTTAGGTTGGTTGAAGATCCTGTCTGCATCCGTTTTAAGGCATTTTTAGTTCGGGGATCCATGCTGGAGCTGCACACTGTAGCATTAGTTCCACGTAGGTTGTGTATTAGGTCTTAGCCTGGTTCATAAGAGCACACTGATCATCATCATTACATAACATACGCTGATGTCACGCTGTTGAGCTCTAGCGGGAGAATTGATGTTCAACTCTCACAGAGATCACACTAACGTGATGCATCAGATGAACCAATCCACAAGGATTTGTGGATTTTTCATTTGATGCATCACGTTAGTGTGATCTCTGTGTGTGATGATGTAAGGGCGAAGAGGGAGAACGGCCTATTGACATAGCTCGGGTGCAGGGGGGGGGGGGGTTGTGTAAAAGCCTGGTTTGTGCCTCGGAGAGGCTACGGGAAACTTTGGTTTCAACCCTTTTTAACCCTGCCGTAGCTCAGTCGATTAAGGCAGTGTCTGGGATGCTCCCGGACGCAGGTTCGAATCCTCGTCACGGCCCTTGTGGATTTGTTCAATTGATGTTCAACTTATTCCCAGATATTTAATTTGTCTCGGGGAGATATTTCTCATTTGTTACATAATTCCAAATCAGGTTTGTCCATATATCGACACAAGTATCGTATTTTTTTCCAGAAAGGTGCTGTCGATGGGATCCTCTAAGCCCTGGGAGGATGCACTGGAGGTTATGACGGGAGAGCGACACATGAACCCTCGACCGCTGCTGCGCTATTTCCAGCCTCTCCAGCAGTGGCTGTTGGAGGACAACATTAAAGACGGAGATGGAGTTGGATGGGGTGACTCCTGGGCCCTCCTCAATAGTAAGATTTTGTTATAAGTCTTAGGACTAAGTGCTATACGAGTTTAGTTCATTCATTGCGCACCCCACATTCATCCTGTGGCGATAGTGGACAAAGTTAGAGGCACAATGAGCTCGGAACTGAACCTTTAAAATTAATTTAGCTAAGCAACTTAGTCTCGATAGGCTACAGCGAAAGGGGTGAGACGACGAACTTGGCGTCTCGCTTCAGGAAAAGACAGACGATCCCGGTGTTTCAAGTTGAGGACGGCTTCCTCAAGTTTGTAGTGTCTACACGAGCAGGTAGGGTGGGCCTCGCCGCAATTGAGGCAGCGATCCTGGGGAGAAGTGCACTCGGACTTAGTGATCATCGGCCTCACACATGGGGCATAGATACACAGTACTTGAGCATTTGAGGACACCATGCCCGAGCTTCTAGCACTTATTGCAAAGTCTAAGAGAGCGAATGTACTCCGGAATGGAGCATCTGGCACCAGCAAGAATTATAGAGGGCGGACGGGTCCTACTATCAAAGGTGATTTTCACAACTCGAAGGGGCTGACGGCGACGACCATGAGGAGGTAAACGTGTCAACCTGGGGCTTCGAGGATATGTTTAATATCCTCATGGCAGTCTTTTAGGTCCCTAAAACAAGTCGCAACATGTGGTAGGAGAACAGTGCCAACACTGGCATTTAAGAGTTTGTGGAGACCCGAACAGGGGTCTCCCCAATGCAGGATAATACGGCTAAGCGGGTAGCTGCATCCGGTGAAGGAGCAGCGACGACACGTGTACCTAAACAGGTGGGGTTAAAAGTAACAGAGGCATCCACTGAATCAACGAGGTGTTTATGGAGTGAAAAATCGTCAGGTGTAGAATCCAGAGGGAGGAGATCAAAGTATTTAGCCCACGAAGCAGGATCAAACAAGGCTTGGTATGTATTAGTATGTGAAGGGATCATGTGAGTGCGGCCGTGGCAGGGACGGCGTTGAGAACCCCCCAGAGAGAGAGAGGGGTTAAAAGGTGCAGTAGTCACAATGAAAGACTGAGCCGCGACAAAGGACGAGGTGTCACCGCTGGGAGCGTATGGATCGACCCAACCACAGAGGGAGGGAAGCCGAGGGAAGTAGTCAGGAGGGTCAAAGGATCATCTAGGTCTGGGCCCAATGTAGCGGGGCTGCAGAGTCCGGTCTTCCAACACAGTCCGACTCGGGGGGCTTGGTCGCCCACCCCACGAGCCTGAGAAGTCACAATAGGAACAGTATTCATCGACATGGAAACAAGAGGTAATACTTTGTCATGAATGTGCCCCCGCACCCACCACGGAGGCACAATTGGAGGCAGGACAGCCAACAAGAGACATGTTGCCGATCTTGCCGGAGCCTCCCTAGGGGTGCATCGTGAGTATACGCCCCACAAACGCCACCTTAAGAACCGTCAGTCCGTCGAGAACGGGTTCAGGGACGAGAGGAAGATTGACAATAAAAGGGTCCCCTTGCTCGAGACGTTGGGTACTAGTTCTATGGGTGAGAGAGTATTCCTCCTCAAACATCCGGGCATCAAAACAGTAGTAGTCTGAAAGAATAATCAAGACTGGCAAAAGGTCGGTAGGAAATGACAATGAGAAAGGAGAAGATGGGGAGGGGGGGGGGGAGAAACACGAAACACAAGGAAAAGGAAATGACTTCTGGCACAATTGGTAAAGACAGCAGCAGAAGTATAAGGCTTCAAAAAGGACATAGGACTGACCCATGGAGCATCACACTTGGTGGATGAGGCAGCCATCCACCCAGCCCCCTCACGACGACATAGCCAGAAAGGGTGGGGGTCAGGACACAATCTTTTTGCTTCCTACAGACCTCATGCCAGTGTCTCCTGCAGCACTATGACGGATTTGATTTTCTCGCATATAGTGTCACTGATCCTCTTGCAGATTCCATTGCAATTCCATAAAACATCATTTAGTTTTAATTATAGAATGCATCATATCTACTTTTTATAAAATAATGTTAAGAATTTCTGCAGTTTACCAGACTTTATGCATTTTTGGTAACTGCTTATTTATGGCATTTATTTTCTAAACACTGCATTATTTCAGGTTCAGCTGGTACATGGATGCTCCAGGGACAGTGCACACCATTACTGCTCCTGCTGTCACTACTACAAATACTGTATTACATGTTGGTAAGTTACTAACATAAATCAACCTGTCCTCCTAAGGTTTCCCAACGTCGGAAACTGTTGAACAAAAGTGTCCTTATCCTAACCTACCAGAGGACCCAAAACAAAATGGGACAGAATGTCAATTTTGTGAGCCGCTACCATTTTCTAACAAGACAATTTTTGGCCTTGGGTGAAGTATGTGTCAAAATGCGAAGTTATACAGTATTAGAACTTGTTACAAATACTACTAATATTGTTACATATTAATAAAGGCCTTTCAGCCAAACAATTGAGAATATATGCTTAAAATGGTTTTTCTGTGTACTATCCATTAATACAACTAGTACCACTACCATTCCTACTTTTTATTTTCACTACCACCATTAAATAAATATTAAAGACAAGCTCCAAGCCTGTTAGACTGTGTAGTGCCATCTGTGGCACAGAACAGTCTTGGATACCATTCGAGATGGAAATGCAAAACCCAATGCACATAAAACGAGCGAAATCTGAACATATCAGATCCACCGAGGATTTTTATCGAGGAAGGGACAAGAGAGAAATAGTATTAAAAGAAGGAATCACAGTAAACATTAGCACTGAGAGTTGCAGGATTTTCAAAGCAATAAATATCACAGAGGATGCCAATACAAGAACAAAAAGACAAGAGGCGATCAATGTCAAATGTATCTGATGCACCCAGGATACTACTGAGGAACAAATGACCCTAAGAGACATTAGGAAAGCAAGACGAGGAATTTCTTATGTTTGCAAAGCTGGCAAACATAAGAACTGCCTTTAGAAACTTGTCATTCAGATTCTTGTATACCTCATTTGTCAGACCAATATTGGAGTATGCAGCTCCAGTGTGGAGTCCATATCTAGTCAAACACACAGTAAAGTTAGAAGAAATGGTTAAAAAGTTAGTCCCCCAAGCTGAGGGGTTATGAGCTACGATGAAAGATTACTGGACCTAATTCTCACAACACTGGAAGTGTTAAGGGAGTCATGATCACCACCAATAAAATCATCAGGAATTGACAGGCAAGGTAAACTATTTAGCACAGGTGGTATACGGACAAGGAAACACAGGTGGAAACTTAATACCCAAACAACCAGGACTGTTGGGTATTAACCAGGACCAGGGGACTTTCTAACAACCACAGGGATGTTAGAAAGAACTTTTTCAGTGTCAAAATAGTTAACAAAATACATTAGGACATGATGATGTGAGGGCAAACGCATACAGTTTAAAATGTAGATATGATATAGCCAATAGGCTCAGGAATCTGTATACCAGTTGAAAGTGGGGCCCAAAGAGCCGAAACTTAACTCCTGCAAGCACAGCCGAATACATACGACCACAAAAATCATGGTGTTCTGTAAGGTGGTGCACAACTAAGTGGGACAATGCAGCTCAGACAAAAAGGAGCAAGATGACATACCATTAAATGCCCAGGAGTTAAGCTTGTATGGCCAATATGTAATCTAGCAAAAGCAGTTTCCCATTGTCTATTATGGTGGTAGGAGGAAGGCCAGGGAGATATTACTTTTGAGAGTGTAGTGTGTCACCTGGTTAACCTCAGACCGGTGACTCTGCCAGCGGTCATGGATAGAGGAATAACTGGGTAGATGTCTGAATAAGGCCATTTTTGGAAATGGGACAAGTGTAGACAGCCTTCTTAGCAGCCGTATTCACACATTTATTTAATGTAATACCAATATGTTGCTATAAGTGTTTCACTAATCACAAGCCAAATATGTTACAGTATATTGAATATATCGGCAATATAAACATGCTTAAATATTTTACAATGAATACCTTGTACATCCTCAGGGATAATGAGGAAACCTTTGACATTCCACCAGCTGTGCCTGCTTCGGCCACTAGAGATAATGGGCCTCGGTAAATTTACTCGTATGGATGATTGTAAAAAAAATTTAGCATATACCTTTATTGGCATATACATAAAATAATAACAAAAGTAGTTCACACACAACAATATTCATGGTAGGAAAAGTAATGTCACCAGCCTCCGTACAATTCCGCCTTTCCCAACACAGCTGGAGGGGAACTACAGGCTTGGACATTATACAATATATACATTATCCAGTGCATCTCATTTGTCTTTCCCATAACAGTGAAACAATCTCTCTACAAGAATACACTTTGACAACAATGCTTTGAATATCTCACTCAATAAAGCACATTGTAATTATGGCTGATCATGGAAAATATAAGCAAACTTTAAGTAACGATAACTAAAGTGGCCGATTTAGTTTATGGTTAATCGAGCAGTTAATGATGCAAGACGAGAAAATGACAGAACAAAAACTTGCGCATGCAACAGTTGTAAAATACCTTTAATGCCAGAGCATGCTTGGAGTATAGATACCGTACTATTCAAATTCACTGTGTTCCCGAGCACAGAACTGACATGACCTACACTTCATTTTTTCAAATTAATAAATGCTTCTATAAATTTAAATATCCAGAATCAAAACACTATCTTTGAAATTAATCCCAAACACTTCTCTTGGTAAAATGCCCGATTCCAAGTGCCAGGAAAGTAAAAGTACCATATCGCACAGAAGCCACCCAGATCACAATCGGCCAGCCCTCACGTGGGATTCACATGCATGGCAGAATTTACATATTACTACAATCCTCTATTTGCACATCTGTAATATATAATTTGAATGCTTTCTTTTTTCCAATTTATATCAAGATAAATCCAAAAACTCGTATTGTAGTACTGGAATAGGAATAAGTAATTAGCAAAAGAATTGGTACTACAACAGTCCTGGTAATTTCCAAAGAATGAAAGAAGATATTTAATACATGATATAATTCAATAAATTGACATGCCAAATTTTTATATATACATTTCAGTTAACAAAGAATGAAGGTTTGCAAAAATTGTGTTCAAGATACAAAGCACAATTACAAAAATTTAAGAGCTTCATCTCTAATTGTAATCAGTAAATTGATTAAGCTTATAAATTCAGCTTAAAAACCTTCAAATTTCACATAATAAATCTCATGACACCAACAGCATAACTTGCTTAAATTTTCTTCATTCTAAATTAACCATACTCCTTACTAACATGCTGATGCTTTTATTATGTATTCTATGAATGCTATACAGCTATTAATATAAAGTTAATTAAAAAACACGTCACTCGGGAAATAAAGGTGACAAAGGCGTAATGCAAAGCCTGAGGTACCGCTCACTGTGTTGGTCATGTAGAGGTGCTGCTGCTGCTGCTTGGCAAAAATTAACTGTGATTGGAATGGCCTATATGTATTTACAAACATTACCTATGCCAAAAAAAAAAAGTCATGAAAACATTGAATGCATATACACACACACACGCACGCACGCACAAATGAATGCAGTCACACTAGCAGCTGCATTTATACGTATCTGGATTTCAATTTATTACAAAATCCTTACTTGCATTAGGAACCCTTTTTTCTGAGGAAGCCACTAGAAAACAATTCATTAACACTGACAAAAAACAACTCTGATATTCCCAATTAAACCACCAGCTAACTTAAATCAAACAGAAGACATAATGCATTAAATAAGGCCATAACTAAGGGCATGCAATGTAACATGCACACATATTACATGCAAAGCTGTTCCTGGCACAACTTCAAGGCTGGGTCCTGCAACCCCCTTTGCTGCTATTCTGTCTGGTAATGTTAATATATACAGTACAGCACTTTCAAACAATCTGGAAAAACAACAAGTTGTGATTTGATGATTATCACCTTGCTGGTAGTACAAGATGATCTCTTCTAACTTAGGTATTTAAAAATGATGATGACCAAACCATACACCAGAAGATGAAGAGACATCTTCATCATATCTTCATCTTCTGATGTGTGGATTGGTCATCATATCTTCAGTCACGTTATTGCGACTCATCGTCTGCAGTTAAAAATTATACCAGATTTTTTTCCATGGGTCTAGGTTATCTCCGTTATATCCACTCAGATGTATTATAAACAAACATGTAATTTGAATATCGGGTGATAAATAAAATCTACATCTGATAACCACATTACCCCAGGGATCAACACATGATGATAACCACCTTTTAAGGGTTAATTCGAGAGAGGCTAATCACACATGAATTACTTCTTGCATAGACATTAAAAAACAATTAAGTCGTCATGATCTTTAAGAAATTTGTAACTATTAAATAATAGATGCAACATATATCATAAGATCTAAAAAGCAAGAACCCGTAAGCTGTGGATGTAATACTGAAGCCTAGGAAAATTGTCGCATTATTTTATATCGTAAATGCAGCTTAATTTATAAAATATTGATGCCTAGCAAAATTGATGCATTCTTTTATAAAGTAATTGAACGTCCAAGCTCATCATATCAAGGTCTTCAAAGGTATCTATTCTTTTAGCACAAAAACCTGTTTAGTCTCATTGCCTGAGATTTTTTGAAACTCGTTTTTTTCTGCATCGTCCACATTTTCAATTGTCTACCTGTAAATGTAGATGTTTTTCATTAAAACTGAATTTAATGAAACAAAATATACACATTTCAAAAAAATATTATCGCAAAATGTAGTTAAAACATTTCTTCCATTTCATGTGAAATCATCTAGTAACTAACTTCAGAAGTAAGTAATACACAATTAATTTTAGCCACTACAGGCAGTAACCATTTCTTACCCTTTATTCCTACAAATAAACAACAGCATTATTATACAATATAAAAAGTCGCTCCTTTAAATATTATGTCAATACAGGTATCCATTTCTGAAAAAATAACATGTTCAGAAAGTTTAAATTATTTTTCTTTTAAGCTGACACATCAATAGAAGATTTACAACCATTGAAAATTATATTTTATAATTCCATTAACATGTACACTATTTTTTTCTACAGTAAGACAACTATTTTTATCGGTCGTAATTTGAGCTGCAATAACAAATTTTACGTTCACAATATTACTGCAATTATTGAGACACAAATTTAATAAATAAAATCCTGAACCCATTACCTCCAACATTCATCAGCACTTCATCGTTCGTACCATATGAACATGCGTCATTCATAGTCCAATTTGAATTTAAATTTATCTTATACTTGGACATCAATGTACACCAACCGAATACAGAACTTCACAATTAATATAGTCATTATCATTGTACTTTCTAGTGTAATTACACAACACAATCCATGTTTAATATATTATTACACAATTTGTTATGCATTCGCCAGACACCCAAACACGTTAGTAACAATCATGCAATATTTTTAACGTTTCTGGTTCATCCCATTGGAGTTTCTCATTACTATATTCTTTTCAAAAAGTCTGTGACTCTTAATCATCCCAGTACTTTGCGGAATTTGTCCTGCTCCAATCTTGTTAACCCCTTACTCTGCTCCAATTTTATTAACCCTTACTCTGCTCCAATCTTATTAACCCTTATACTGTTCCAATCACAATCTGTGATTTCTTCCTGCACACCAATTTCAATGTGTGACTGATCCTTATAGGTGTTCAACGCCTTTTATTCCATACACACCTGTTTGTAGGACTCTTCAAAAGTTTAGCAGTTTTAAAGAGTTAAATCAAAATTAAAATTCATTCAAAATATGCACATGTTTTTTCTCTCATTCATAATTACTAATATGTATGGACTGATTGCAAGTCTTGCCCTTTTGTATGATGAAACTTAACTAAATGAATACAAATACACTCACACATTATATATAATATTATATTATATATTGGCACCAATAAACCTAATGAGGTCTGAAAAGTCCATCCCTTATCTGGGTGAAAATTTCATTATGATCATCTTTCAGCATCTCCAGTCTTTTAACATCATAATACTGGATACAGTCTTAAGCACTTATTATCTGTAGCTAGTTTGGCTTCCCACTGTTAGGTTTATCGAGCCCCTCCCCCTTCCTCCAAAGCCAACGACTCGCCTTTCCCCAGGATTCGATCCTTGACAGTTACCTGATGCCCGGGTACCTGTTTACTGCCTGGCGAACAGGGGGAATCAGCTATAAGGAAACATGGGACAAATGTCTCATTCTGCCCAGAAATTGACCCAAGTCCACCTGACTGTGAGACAACTGTGCTGACCGTTGCACTGCTAAAGTCAGCCTAATAGATAACATCTGCCATAGTCAACACATAATGTAAAAATGCACTTTAAAACGTCTTTAATAAAGTAGTTATTATTACACTACACACAGAAATCACAATTGCATGATGCATCAAATAAAATGATGCATCACGGCCCTTGTGGATTTGTTCATTTAGTTGTTATTAATGAAATTCTTGTTAATGGAGCAAATATAACAAAAGACTATTCACAAAAAGAACTAAACCAGATTATATAATGTCTTACATTAACAAGCCTGCAGTTGAACCCACAATTTTACTGATTTAACAGACACCTTGCATTGTATATTTTTATAACAGTATATTCATGAACAATATACAGTTACCTAAAAATATAAATATGTAAAGAAGCATTTTATATTTCTTGCATACAAACACACACACATTGTATACATAAACTACGTCATTCACATATTAACCACAACACATAAAAAATATTATATATAGAGCCAAATCATTTTGCATATACAAAACTGCATACATTTTACTTCTCTTATTTTTTTTTGCATTAGTATTTCAAATTTTCATAGTATTCATTAGTTCTCAAGTTTTTCTGCAGCTTTTTACACTATCATGACTTATCTATATTAAATTGAACTTAAAAAAAGCACAGTAACAAATATAGAATTGTTCGTAACAGTCATCCTTTCTTAAGAAAACTCCTTGACCACGCCACTTGCAAGATAACTTATCAGTGTATAAAACAGCTCGGGTGTCAAGACAGGCAGGGAGCGATACCATGACTTACACGTGGTCTTAGTAAATAATGATATGATTAATGCTCACAGGAGAGGACGAAGAAGAAACACCATTAAAGGAAAGGGAGTGGTTAAAGATAGGATTTGTAGGATTATTTAACATTTATCGCCCTGCTGTATAAAATATTCGTGACATTCTTTTAGTCAGCAGGTATGGGGCATGAGCATACAAAACTATGGCCTAATGACTATTAAAATTCCCAGTTAATTAATGATATGCAAGCTTTAGCAACACGACAAAATACATTATTATTATTAATAATGAAGATACACTAATAGGTATTCCTTTACCCAAGTAGATAAACATGAAAAGTACAGTACAGTAACTGAAAAGTCAATTCAATTTCCAAAACAAATGTACCTACAGAATATTTTACAATCTATGGGCTACTTCAGATTTATGAAAATATAATGTATGATTTTATAGAAAACTACAGTACACCATTTTGTCATTAATTTATATTTCAAAATTAAGGGAACAGCAAGTAGACTCTAGTATTGCTATGCATTAAAAAAAAATGACAATAAACAATGTATACAAGACATTTACAAACATTATTCATTCACAAAAAGGCACAACCGTTTGATGCAAGGGAAACGGGACCCCATGTCCCCTCCCCCCATGGTACAGCCAAAACATTTTCCATTGCAATTAAGTTGCATCAAGCATTATATACAACTTGACAAATTATAATGATACTTTCTGGAGGCAAACAATCAGCCACTTTGAGCAATAAAGCTCCTTATACATAAAGTTGCAGACATTTCTATTGAAAGGTATGTGCTGCTTTTCATATTGTAATTACAGTAATTAAAAAAAAAACAGGCAATATATACATAGGAATTCCATGAATACCTTTGCAAAAAAAGGAAAATGTTAATATTATTCAACTGGTAAGAAAATAAATAAGAGTACATACACGAAAGATAGGATTATGTAATCCGCTCAAAGTGACTGTCAATTCTTCGAGACTTGGGGCACACGCCAGTTAAGGTAACTCCCAAAAAGATACACTATAGTATATATTAAACTGTTAAGCTAAGTGATGCTTGACACCTTAGTCTAATTAAATATGAATAACAGCACTATGTGAAGGACGAACATTGCTAGCCATTGTGTCTTTGCAAGACATATCACAATCTATCTGCCTATTGATTACATAGGTCATATCCCATGAGTATCATGAAATGCTAAATACTCCAAGGTGTCACTATGTATACACATACACATTATCTCACATATACAAGTAAATTATATATATACGGTATAGTAAATGCCCGTTAAGCAGAAGTCAGAATATCAGACGAGATGATGATTCGGAGAACTTTCTGATTATCTGAAGACCATTCACAAACTGTAGTCCCGTAATTTATGGCCTCTCGACTTACATACAGTGAAGTTTTACGACCACTTTTTAATTTCCAAACTTAAATCTTGTACACTATCTTTTAATAAAATAAAGTTTGAAATTTAAAGGGAAAAACTAAATTGTTTTCATTATGATAGGACTCCTGAGGCACAGAGAACCATACTCATGCTTCCTCAGCATTCATGTTGCCATTGTGGATATACAGTACTCGCTCATTTAATGAGTGATAATGAATTAATTTTACGTATAAAGCTGTAGAAATCTAGTAACCCTCGGCAAACACAAGCGGAAAAATGTCCATCAAGTGTTAGTGGCACCTCAAAACCAAAGAACGAGGAAACCATCAGTTTAGAGGTGAAAATGCAAGTGTTATATTGGTCTGATACATCAGTGTGTGAATCAAAGATTGCCTCTGCTCTTGGCCTGACACCTACAACTGTGCAGATAATTATTTAGAACACTGGTAAGTGCTAAATGTGTGACCCCCACCAATAAGGGCTTTAAAGAGTAATTATAAAAGGTAGACATTTGGTTTTGAAAAAAATTGGAAATTGTTGAAGCATTTCGATTCAGGATCATGTAGGCAAGAATATGCTCATAAGCTTCTTGATGATGATAACAAAGCACTGTCATTATTTCATTAAAGAAAGAAGATGTGAGTGTACAACTCTAATACACCTCACAGCAAGCAATGGGTGGTTTGAGCATCTTAAGCATCGTTGCAACCTGCATAATATAAAATCACTGGTGCAACAGTAAATGTAGACTAGGAAGCTGTGACACGATACCCTCGGATATTACAAGATATCATTGAAAGTAGTAACTGCAATGATGAAAAACTTAAATTAGAAACAAAGGTTATACAGAATGAACATTGTGGGAAACAAACTCAAAGTTTCAAAGTTGCTAAATACTGCCTAAAGCTAATGCTCAGTGGCAATGCTGTGGAAAATTTAAAGCTTGAGCTCTTACTGGTTTACTAGTCAAGTGTGTCCAAAAGCTTTGAATGGCTATTCAAAGCAAAATTTCTGTTACACACAGATTTGATAATTTCCGTTATTTGGCAAGTAAATGGCAAGATGTGGGAGACAAGGGATTTGTTCCTAGACTGGTTCATTTCGTATTTTTCCAAGTTCGTGAACGATTACTCTGCCAATAATCAACCAGGACAACAAAACTTGACTAAGCATGGAAAATACACCTGCCCCTCCCCCACCTGCCCCCCAGATGATCATAATGATAATGTAAGAGATGCATTTTTGCCACCAAATACACCGCCATTATTTCCACACAGACCAAGGAGTCATTAAAGCATTCAATGGTTACTACATTTGTAGGATACTGAATCAGCTCAACAGTGTAATATAGTCCACACACAGGGCAATAGTCAGGGAGTTTTGGAGTAATTATGTCTATTGTTCAAGTTGCTCAAAATGTTGGATTTGAAGAACTAAATGGAGACTTGCTTGACTGTTATACATAGTCCTAGCAAGCAAAAATTGCAATTCCTGGAACAACAATGATAAGATGAGGAAGAAAATAATACCAAAATGGAAGTTTGAACAATTCTCAACTCCAAAACTGAAAAAATGCAGATAAAAATCATATTTTTAATGATGGAATGAAGTTAAAAAGAAAACAACAAAATCTCTTTGTCACTTGTACGGAGTTTTACCATCAGAAAGAGAGGAGAGCTATCCAAATATGTCTACATAAAGAGAAGTAAATACCATAAAACTCTCCCTCCAATAAAAATGCAGTCCTGCCTATATGAATAACTTGGCCAAGTCACCCCCCCCTCACAAAGCTTCAAAATGCACATGCATGCACGTGCACACACAAACTCCAAATTATATTATACTTTTAAATCTTATGGGAAAAATAGCCTTGATTCACAAAATTTTTCACATCCTGATATTTAGGAACACATCACAGATGTAAACATGCAGAGGATTTATAGATTTTAAAGACCATGTAGTTTTCTGTATCTAGATACTGTACTGTAATGTGTCAAACAAACTAAAAATTATTAAAACTATAGCAAATTTAAAACAAACAACTTGTTCAAATAATATTATATTTAGAAATGTATTATTTACATAAAGTGATGCAAATTTGTTAACACTTAAATTAAGAACACAGTTTACACACATTAAAAGCCGAGGGATCGAGGATAATAAAAACCTACGAGAGGGTTAATTACACACTCAAAATGGATCATTTTTGTTTAAGATTATAAAGCAAATCTTCCATGTTATTTTGGGGAAAAATATGTAATGTTTTTCTACCATCTGCCCTCTTAAAAAAAAGTATGATTCTACTAATTAGTAGCATCCAGTTTCATTTAACACTATAGGTTATGTCTGGGTTATCAGTCATGGGAACCAATAAAAGGCATAAACCAATTAAAAATTAGTTTCATGGCATTCAGGGCAATTATTTTGTATTCGTTTTAACTCCAATAGGCATCATTCCAAGCATAACTCTGAAATTATTCAGTATAACTGTTAACATTAAATTTGTATAACATTCCAATTTAGTAACAACCGTTTTCTGAAGATGGCAAGCATTTTTTTTTTATTTGTCATCATATATAGTACCATCAAAGACAATGCAACACAAGTGGAAAATGCGTTATATAACTCGCGTAACTATCAAAAGAAGGTGCCAAGTCGGAAAGACTATGCAGCGTTATAGAAATAAATTTTTAGTTTCATTTACAATAGGGAGTGTTTAATTATGCATTTACATTTGGAAGCTCATTATTATATTCCCATTTTATTATTTAGTGAGCATTGTTTATAAATTTCAGTTCTTGAATATCTCATGTTATGAAATAATTATCAAGAGAATGTCAATGATTTTATACCAAACTGTGATTTTACTTAATCCTTTTATCGTTTTTGTGACCCCCTACAATCATCATTTGCTCAAAATGCCAGAACGTTCCGATGATGACCTTAATCATTTTCAACCGTCATGTCGGCTAATTCTAACGTTCCTTTTCCTTTTATTACATTTTTTAAAATACAGTACCATCATAAAGTACAACTCGTTAGCTTAAAAACTATAACAAATTTAACACATTACTATGCATAGTAACATTGCAGTATGCGTTGGAAGTAAAATATCGCTATAAAGAGCATGTTGTGCACTTTATGCACTGTTAAACTTGGACTTATGAGCAAAGATTGTCATATCCTAGAATTTTTTTTAATTTTAGCAGTCTCGGAATGGAATTAAAAAAAAAATTGATATCGACATGTTTGAATGATTATTCGCATTACTAATGACGATAGAATTCTACTTACGTTATTCAGTACAGTACAGTATTGCGGATTGATCAGCCAATTGACGTTAGGTAAGGTTGCCAAGTTCGTTTTGGTGAAATTTATACAAAATGCATATCTTTAAAGAATTTGGCTACTGCCTAAAAACCACAATGTATTGGTATGGCTGTGTGGGGCACAGGAGAGTGGCATGGGCAAGTAAGTGGCACTGGCAAAAAAGGTCCAGAGTCAACTTCAGAACAATGTTTTCAGTCACAAACATAAACCAGTTAGTTATTTAAAAATTAAGGTTTAAAACAAAAGAAAAAAATCAAATAATAAACAATATATTTTAAAGACTTTTTATTTTTTAAACCCGTTTCAGATATACAAATATTACTGCAGAGTCATTCTAATAGTATCACTGGAAAGACCACACACAGTTCTATAGTTGTAATTGGGGTTATTTCTAATTTTTGTTTCCTAATAATAAAAAAAAATCATGAATGTAAAAACTTTTGAAGTTTTTACCTATAAAATCTATATATATATATAAAAAAATCAAATATATAGCCTGCTGGGTTGTGTATTGTATGAAAATTTCACCTAAATTGGATGAAAATCAAGTGATATGAAAAACCTAAAAAATGGCGGTTTTGAGATTTGAATTTCCCGCTCAAAATGCAGTGCCAAAAATCCTCAATATCTGTTTAATTGTGTTACTAAATATTATTCAATGACTTGCATTTAATTACTTTGATTATGTTATGTTTTCTTAGAAAAAAATTACAAAACAATATACTAGTTGGCAACATGCCATTATTGCAAGATTTTCTCAAAATTAAAGAGAGAGAGAGAGAGAGAGAAAGACTTAACAGTTGACCGATTTCTTTCCCATATAGTTTAAAATGTAGCTAAAAATTGCACGAAATACAAAAAAAAATCAAAATATAAAAAAATTACTAAATGACTCAAGGGGTGAGAGGGTTTTAAATACAGCCTCGTCGAACTTCTCGTGCTTTGACTCCCCTAGTGTCACCAGTTCTCTCCCCCATTAGCTACAACTCCAAACATGTTAATTCTCTCCTTTTTTTTATTCCATCAAATACACACACACACACACACACACGCGTACACTACAACCATGCTCGGCCAGACTAATTGGAACCCGAGCCCCTCTGGCTCGCCAAGAATTCCGACTCCGAGCGTTTTGTCATTTATCACTATTATGAATTACTTGTATTTGTTTTTGCCCTTCACTGCAAACGAAGGTACACATTCGAATTTTAAATAAAATGGATGGTACAACAAATGGTATACATGCATGCACATACACAGACACTTATCATTATGGATGTTTAAAGAAGCTGCCCAGGCACACGGTATACTTCTAACTCAACTTTAATGATTCAATTGTGAAGGGATATTTTTTTTTCCACAGCTGCTGGAAAATGGCAAATGTGATACCAGTATACAGTACAAGAAACGGGATAAGGAGGAGGCACTTGACTATAGATTAGTGTCACCGACACGCATCCATTGCAATTTAGATTTAGAAAAATATTCAGGCAATGTAATGGGATAGAACTTGCATCTCCGAACTTCACAGACACATACCACCCACAGGACTGTGATGATCTTAAAATTATATCAACCAGATGTTCTACCAAACTTGGATTGAGTTCAGAAGGAACCTGCTGATACCACACTCCAAATTTTACAATATACCTCCCCACACTTGGGAATAAATAGTGATGTTCCCCAACTTTCATCCAATCAATGCACAATTAAAATCACAATAACATGATCTAAGAAAATACTGAAGTAGCGAGATAGGATAGGACTTCTGGTCGTGATGCTTTTAAGATCATCACGATCAGTGGGTAGTGTGTGTCTGGGGAGTCCAGAGGATGCGAATTCTATTCCATCATAATATTGCAGTTTCATTGTACAAGATTAAATACCTAAAGATGAGGTATGTAAATAAATACGAGGCCGTATAAGTATATGCAACGACCCACCCATCAACAAGATCTCCAGCCTCCTTCAACAAACAAGCAAGCAAGCAGCTTCATTCCCAATTTTACAGGGTTGCAGTGCGTCCACACTTCAGCAGCCTACTGTTTGCGTAGGAAATACTCAACTACAACCACCAGTGCAACCATCAACCAACTCTGCAAATACTACAGTTTTAGTACTACTTCACCTTGTGGACAGGACAGCCGGCTCAGACCTGAGCTTGTTCGCCACGTCCATCAACAGTCTCCATACTGGAAATGGAATGCCGTCATTATACCAGATGACTGGCTTCCTGCAACTACAACAGCATGTTCCTACAACACTGATTGTACCTCCGACAACCCTTAATGTAAAACCTTCTGATTCTGCAACACCATTTACTGAACCTTTAGCTCCTGCACCACTACCTATGGATACTCCTGCAACCTCAATGGCTACAGCACAAGCTCAGATCACATGACAGCTACAACTGCCACAGTTGTAACCAACACCTGTCAATTCTTTAGAAAGAACCATCCGACTCCTTGACAGATGAATCAGTGAATGTCATGAATGACTCTGCTACTGCTACCACCTCGAACCTAATAACCAAATATCAAAACTAAGACACCTAAGACATCTTCAAAGAACTTAAAGAAAAAATGAACCAAAGAATTGCAAGTACTAGTACACCAGAAAATGGATCTACAACCAGGAGTACAAGCTAGCATGGGCAAAAGATCCAATTTATAAGAAGATGTGGACAATTCCAGCCAATCAAATCTGAACGTTCTTTGATATTAGCATTCCTCACCCAGACATTAATAACACAAAAAACTACCAAATTTACCCAGAGTGTGATGACGCCGCCTTCAGTTACATGACGAGAAGTCAAGCCGAAAAACGGAAGATGGAGAAATCGAAAAAGTAACTGCAGGAAAGAAAGAAAATTCAAACAAAATTGAATAAAGAATTCTATGGAACAATTCAAGAACTTACACCACCCCTCCACAAGATTACGTGCCTGTACCAACCAAGCACGTCACTCTTCCCCTACACCACAGCAACAACGATTATAATTCCAAAGTGGGAACGTCACTGATCTTTCTATCACACTTCTACTCCATCCTCAACCTATTTCCAGTATTTCAAATCTTCATCCCCCTTTGCTACCACCCCCATTGGACCCCCGAAACGAAACAAAAACACCAACATGGCTTTAGAGATGAGAAATCATCCCTAACTTACTCAAATTCTATAACCCAAAAATAATGAGACTAAACCAGAAAGTGAATGACGACAAAAATGAGGAGAGATGACAGAGACAATACACAATGCATCAACCAATGTATATCTTGTAACCTTTAAACATATAATAAGGCAATGAAATGAAATTTTCTAACTGGATAAATACACTTCAGTGAATACAATACATTTTGCTCAAACTAGAAAATTTCAAGTAAATACATTGATAGATTGTCAAATCACTAAAAAAAAAAAATCTTCCATCAGAAATACTAATAGCCTTGCTAGTAACTAAATAACTTATTGAGCAAGAACTCAAAATAGTTTTTTGGGTCTAAAGCAACCCACTATAGCCAATTTTCAGCAAAATTGTTGGAACTGATGTGTGGATTTTTAACTGCAGCTTGAAACACGCCATGTAAAATTATAACATTCACTGAACACACAAATGAATAAATATCAAAGCCATAATAAAACTTCAGCCCTAAACTTGTGCAAAAGCTATATTAATAGCTATTCCTAATATTTCTAAAATAATTCAACTGAAAACCAGTAATAAACATTTAATACCATACATAGATCTGTGAGAGAAAAGAGAGTAGAGAGAGAGAGAGAGAGAAAGAATGGAGACAGAGAGAAAGAGAGTGGCATCCCATTAAATTTAACATAAGTGTAACCCAACTTCTACAAACTCCCCACCCACCCACTATGCTATCTCACCACCCCTCACAGAAACTCTAACATCCCTCCCACCTCAAAGCCCCACCTCACCACTATCATGCCCACGTAACCCACCCTCACGAGAGGTGAAGACAGCAGAAAGGAATCTCCTCAACCAGAATGAAAAGACAATGGGAATGAGTTGCATACACATCAGCAAAGCTAACCATAACATTCAAAGATAAGCATGACAATGAGAAGCAGACATACCAGCAAAGCTAACATTCAAAATAAATTGGCCCTGAAGAGTTTAAGATTAAGAAACCCTTTGGAGCCAGCAATCAATGTCTTGACAAAATAAATCAAACTGAAGAAAGAAATGCGAGTTGAACAAATTAAAAGATGACTAGCATACCAGAGGAAAGCACACAAAATTAATAACATTCCTGAATAGAAGGATTTGAGGAACTAGATAATAAAACAGCATATAATATATACTGTATATGAATCCACCATGAAATACAGATAGCACAGAAAGATTAATCCCATTTCTGAAGAAAGCAGACTAGAAACACAGGCAATCCACAGCTTAAAATGCCAAGGATAAAAAAAAAATGGACAGAGAGGAAGCTTAACAGAATAGCAGGAAATCAGTGCACCAGAACTAAATATAATGCAAGTACAATTCTTAATGTAGTAATCAAAGCCAGCCTCAACTACTACACATCCATATCATGAAAAAATTGGTAACACACACAACCCCTGGCAATTCAAACTTTAAAAACTCGTGGAGAACAAAAAATTCTACACACAGCTTGACAAAATATTCAGACGCAATCACGATTAAGCCAACATCGCTACCCGACATGGGACCAGAGAAGTATATGGTTATAAAGTGTCAAACAATCCAAGAGAAGAGTGGAGTACAAGAGTGAATACAGGAAATGGGAGAGAAAGTAAATAAGCAACTAAATATATATCGAAGGCAGTGGGCCAGACAATATGTCGAAGACAGTCGTCCACAGTCCCAACATGGATACTAAAAAACTCCTGAGAACCAATGCAACCAATAACGAACATTTATACTCGAGACAGAGAAGGAAAGAATGATTAAATTTAGACAAGATCAAGTACTGGGTCAAGTTTGTCATTCAGCTCTGCTGGAGAATGGAGATATCACACATCTGCAAATGTTGTCCCTAAATTTAAGACAGGAAATATAAAAGTGCTGATTTAATGGTCATGTGCCTCTTGATTTCCATACCTAACAACGTAATGGAGTCAGAGAGGCAGGTGAAGCATCCGAAGAGAATAATGTTTGTAAAAAGACAATGGTTGAGAGGGAAAAATCCAATAGAATTTTATAATAAAATGACCAGCATAAGATGGAAACGTAAGTATCAGTGCTAAGCCAGTATGGCTATCACATTCACTCAGGATTTTATCAAGAGACATGGAGTATAGAAGTCACAGGAAAACAAAATCGGGACATTCCACAAAATGAGTACATGTCAAGTGGAACAATTCTAACAGATGTTAGTCTGTTCCATCAAGTGCCCACGAGTTTCCAAGCCAGAGATGTTTCCCACTTCCTATTACAGCAATAGGAGAAAGATAATAGGGACAGGTCACCTAGGATGGCAATACGACAGTGCAGTTAGCAGTGTAGGAGGACAAGCAATAATACTGTGCAGGTGTATTTTGAAATACTAATAAATAATGCAGTACAAAGGTCAAGATCATTCTAAAAAAAAAGCGACTTTTGGCTAACTAACTGATAAACTCTCAAGTAACTATAACTGATAAACTTTCAAGTTATCACACCATATATTGTTTATGAAACTTTTTAAAAAGGTTCCATGGGGCTACATTACCCAATATCAATAGGAAAGACATTTCTCGTATTATTCAGTAGTAGTCTACATTGTTTCAAGTTAGTATGATGAAGCATTTGAGACTACTCCAAAAACATTCGAGAGAAAAAAACAGCCATGTCAAAATCCTGAGGCATTCTGGCTAGAAATATAGAATAAATTAATCCGATGTAATGTTGAAGTGGACAAGGCCATCGCATTTATTACGGGTAGGATAGAATAATATGGCAAGTAGCTCAAACACACAGAAGAGTTAGATTAACCAAGAAGAATTCCTTCAGTGCATGAGCAGTAACCATTTGGGGAAAAAAAAAAACTGGAAGCAGATTCCATTCATAGATTTAAATGTGATCATGACAGTATAAATGTGTTAATGGTCATTGCACCAATCATTGACCAAGAAGCAGGGGGGCACCAAAGCTGGACCTCATGCCATCCCTCCTCCCCCCCAACACACACACACACACACACAATCAGCACAGTAGAGCTTCCATGGACACCCAAGGACAAGTGGTTTGTTACCTGAAAAATTGATCTACGCTTGGCCAATTTAAAACAAATATGCTTTCAGTCATGATACAAGTGACGTGTCCTACCTAGCCCCTAATCTAGAAAATTGCCAAAACTTCAACTACTTGACAGTAGCCTACTGGTCTAGATTTTCTTTAAAAATAAATACTTGGAACATTTATGAACTCTTTATCAGTAAAATTTCAAATATTACTGTAATCAATCTGGATAACTAAAGATAAATAAAAAATAATATACTCTATAAAAAAAAACATAATATTAAGGAACTGACAGTTACATTGCAAGTGCTTATAATTATATTTTATCCATAAAACTTTTAAAGTAAATTTAACATAAATAGACAAATCATAAAACCTAACTGCTCTAATAACAAATCTAGGATATCTGAATAAAGGCCTATCCAACCACACCCCCTCGCTGACAGTAATTGAGCGCGCACAAACTATTCACCAGAAATTTTTAAATGTAGCACATTTCTTGCATAGAATAATTGTGTTTTTGTTTTTTTATACAAGTGTCACAAAGAGAGAGGTCATAGACTCAAATTTTGGAGTCCACATCATGCACATGGCAACTCGCAGGAAGCAAGGTCAATTTTGGATTCCACATCGTGCTCAAAGGCAACTCGCAAGAAGCCATGTCAAGTTTGGATTCCATATTGTGCTCAACGGCGACTCTAAAGAAGCAGCATCTACCAAACGCTCACTTGAGCAACACATCGCCACCTCCACATACATTCATCACATCGTGCTGCTCACATCATGCTTTGGAAGAACTAGTAAACTTGGGCTAATAAAAGTGCTCTTTCTACACACTAATTCCAAATGAACCCATATGATAAAGGAATTGACAAAGTCACTGAAAACTCCACCGCTTTAGAAACTATCAATTATATTCATAAATAAATTCTTCTAATATAATATTCAAAAAAAAATAATAAAAAATGTCAAAGATTTCAATCTCACTTTGCAAGATTAAAAATTTTGTAATCAGTTTCTTCAGAAGGGGGGTTAAAGAGTTACAAAGTAAACTAGCAGCCCCAAGGGTTCAGAAACTTGTGCCTTGACACCATCACGAAGGACACCCACCGTCATCACAGTAAATATTAAAAAAAAAGAAAAAAAAAAAGGAAAAAAAACAGATGCTACGGTACAGTATCAACCACATGATTTATATACAGATATATCTACACACATCGGTAATAAATAAACCCAAGCAACTTGCTGGTTTCTACAGTAAAATGCAAAACATGGTCATTTCTCCTTAATTTCTTTTTCAGATTAAATAACAAATTGCAATTAGCTGAAAAAAAGAAATGCAGTAATTTGGCTGCATTAGGAATGCAAATAACATAAGCAACAGGGAAAAACATATTAATAACAGTCATCCATTCCAACTCAATAACTAATTCCTTTGTACAAACCTGAAGTTGCAAACTACTATGATTAATCAATAATTGCAATTTATTTCTTGCATTTCATACACACCTTCATGCGATACAGCCTCCATCAGCCATCTATATTTTTACAATGTATTTGTCTACAATCTCATTCAACAACAACACCGGCAGGAGACTAGGTGCTCCGCCTACTTAAGGCATGCCAGAATGATAGCTGTGAAACACACACAGTCAATTATATCATGTCCAATTACAACAAAAAATTAATAAATGGCACAATTAATGAAAAATTATAGGCATTTATTTTCTGTGACAAATCCATATCTATGAACTGTTATATATGAAACTAATTGCATAAATGAATAGTTTCCATATGTACAGTATATATAAACGTGTTTTAATGGATATATTATGTTCTACTTAGTCAGGTAAGGGGAAAAAGCACAGCTCATCTTCAGTGCCTTGAAGTCATCATAAACTATATTTCAAGGGAAATGTCAATAATTGTTTAAAACCATGTTCCCAATTAAGTAATTATCAAAACCATATTTTCCCAAAATTTTTAAATTTTTTATAAACCATGCTCCAAAGAAAATGGCGATACTCACTATCTTCACACCCGACTCGACAACAAATATACGCAAAGACGTCATCTGCCATCAGCGTAAAAATGCAGCACAAACACAATGATCAGACTGGGCCTAGCAGCAATTTCATCTGCATCTTGTGACTCAAAGCATTGGGGATATTATGAAGAGATCTAGGCTGAAAAGATGAGAGCTCTATGTAAGAGTTTGAGACATTAGAAAGAATGAAATCAGACCATGTTAGTTTAAGAAGCTTTCTAATGAAGAATCAATCTTGTATGACATACAAGTGATTGTGAAAAGGAACTTCATTGCACCCTCATGCGAATAACATAATTCACTGTGTATAGGCTATCTTAAGAGTATGTGTAAGGCCCAGTACATGAAATAGTCAAATGTTCACAAACTATAAATGATGCTATGATAAATACTGATGGTGGCAATAACTATTTACGCTCAGTTACGCACCGTCACTTATATTACTGGTATATAACCTGAACAAAAATACGTAAAATATGGGCATTCAAATCTTAAGAAGACCTTTTCATGCTACATGATACTGCCAGACATTCATCCTTATCACCTCGCAAACGCTTCCCAGCAACTGTTAATCAAGAGAAAATGTCTAGGTCTATACAGTACTCTTACAAGCTTCTTGCATAAAACTTGACCAAAGAATGATATACTGAAGGTGTTCAACATCCAACATATTAACTCTTCTTAAAAGCACCTGAGAACAGGAGGCAAGGGATGTGTCTGCATGAAACTGATGCAGTTCAAGCAAAACGCTATGAACGGGTAAAATAAAAGCAGTATGGAAGGGAACTACCAAGAATGATCTCCTAAATGCCATGGGGTTAATGCTTCCAGTTCCACGATGACTGTTGTTGTTGCTGTTGATGTTGACGATGAGTATGGTGATGGCTGTGTTGATGCTGATGTTGTTGATTGTGAGTTGCTGAAGGAATTGAATTACTAGTGTCCATCTGTTCGTAATGACCAGATGATGATGATGAGCTATCAGCACCGTTGGCGAAGTTGAAGGGGTTCTGCAAGGCTCGGGGGGAGAATGGGCCACCGGAGTTCGGCGTATATGGTTTGCGTGGAGACCGTGCTTTTACGACACTTGGACGTGTCATTTCCTCTAATACAGATGGTGCGACGTAAGTAAATCCCTGGGAAAAAACTGAGCTTTACAACCTCATATTCCATACAAAGAAATTAGTCGTACACAAATATGAAAATGCACAAATATAAACGTGCACAAAAAAACTGATCAGACACTGAGGAACTACTTTGCTAAAGAAAATAATGTGATTTTCCCCCACTAATTACCATGCTTTACTTTTTTTATTGAATGCATGTCTTCAACCTTTTTTTTCTGAGCAATACCACTCCACTACTATCTTAAGCAAAGTCCATCCATTTTCATGAAGAGAACTATATGGCTTCCCATTTTTGCAACAATTTCTGGCAAATTATCTGCAGTGGGTCACTAAGCTTGTTAGAGTATTCTCAGTATCCAAGGTAAACCTCCATCTGGTTCCCCAGCTTTATTTCTGCCCAACTTTCTAAGCAATTTTAATACATCCTCACTATACACATGAGGGTGCTCTAGCTTTAGCTACCATGATTTAAAATATGGGGTGTGGTTACTATATCCTCACTATACAGTTTGTTTTTTGTTTTTGTTTTTACAAAAACTAGCGTCGAATGTAATGAAACGCCTCTTCTGGGGTCCTGGTGGTTCGCTTGGTGCTTGCCCAGGGCAAGTTCCATCAAATTCAAGTCATTCAAGTTACTAATGAGTCTGAAATCAGCGTACCAGACACCAAGGTCAAAACCCGACCCCTCTATATAGTGCAAGGAGCAATGGGGATTGTAAATCACTCTAGCCAGGAACTGCCACCAGAAAACAGGGAGTCAAAAAGGCAACCCAGTAAACAAGCTATAGAAAGTGGGACAATAAAGGCCTTGAGATTCACAAACCCTTTGGTGGTGAAGCAATTCTAATGTTAGTTCCACCTGTACACCTCCAGGGTATGTGTGCACTTTCCTCCTTGAATCACTCACTGACCTGTCATGCAGGCGATGAGTTACAATAACGTGGCTAAAGTATGTTGACCAGACCACACACTAGAAGGTGAAGGGACGACGACGTTTTGGTCCGGCCTGGACCATTCTCAAGTCGATTGAGAATGAGAATGTTAAGTTATGACATTCATCGACTTGAGAATGGTCCAGGACGGACCGAAACGTCGTCGTCCCTTCACCTTCTAGTGTGTGTGGTCTGGTCAACTGACCTGTCATGTGTCTGGCACACACAAGAGGCATAACTTGACAAACTCTCATGGTGTTCAAGACCTCCAAAGGCAACCTGATCAACTGACCTGTGATTCTTGTTAAACTGAGTAGCTACATCTAAGAGCCTGGTTGACCAGACCACAAACCTGGAGGCTTGGCCAGATATCAAGCCCAGAACCAACAACAGGTAGACAACAGGTAGGAGCCTCCTAATTCCAGCAAGCCAACACTGGGAGCTCCAGCTGCCCATGTCAACAGAGCTCAGTCTTCTTGCCGATGTCCCCATGTATGGACCACTCCTTGAATTGCCAACATTGTTTATTTTCATAACCATACAAGTGGACATATTTTACTGAAAATTTCTATTGTACCAGCAACATGCATACACAAGTATCCAATCATGTAATGGGGAGCGGGTATAATTACAATGCATGAGAGCTCTTACACGTACCTCAAAGACCATGTTAGCACTTTCACTCAGCATGTTGTCATCAGGGGAGTCAACTGGTGTTTGTTTGGTAAACTTGCTGTCAAACTGACTGACATCGTCCTCGCCACTCTGTAATTAACTAGCAAATTAGAAAAGTGCCAACCTTCCTACAATTAAATCTACTTTCAACATGCATTTGGTATACAGTATTCTCTTACTTTGAATTAAATATATCACAATTTTCACGTTTTTACCATCTCATACCAATGCACTATATTTTCCCCTAGTGGAAAATTAGGGGAAAATTATTAGCTTTGTTATCAACTAAAGTTTTGAAAACACTGTATAATAATTCTGTAATGGCTTCTATACAGATACGGAAACCGACCATCTACAAACGTGGCTTATAATGTTACTGAATTTAAAATATAGTGGATTTCCACTCGAACAAATGGCTGGTTCCGAACCCTCCTGATAATCAGTACTAGTTTTACAAGAATAATAAAACACTTGTGCATATCTTAAGATAGATAGATAGATAGAGATAGATAGAGATAGATAGATATATATGCAAATATAATTTTACTAAAATCAAACATTCATTTTTTTAAATTTATCAACACTGTATGTGTAGATTGGTGAATTTTCTCGATTATATAGACACCTAACACTAGACGCCACAGAGTCATTACATTATATAAACATACCTAACTTTCCACTGGACAGGTTTAGATGGAAAGGAAATTTGCTGTACATGTAAAGTCAAAAACGCAATCATGCAGGAAAAACAGAAAAGAAACATACCAAAACAGGTTTAAATGGCGGTTCTAACTTGCGGTGTATTACATCCTCCCAGTTAATCTGCTTGAAGAATAGATGTTTCTTGATTGGATCACCATTATCGGGTCCGCTGCCAAGCCGTTGACTAACTTGTCGCTGTAGTAAATGTCGAATCACATTGAAAGTAGAATACCATGAATTCATAATCCAGTAATATAGTACCATGGATTTATAATACAATAATGCAGTAACATGGATTTATACGACAATAGTACAGTTAATTATAAAGACCCAATGACGTCCATTTAGAAGTAGCAAACTAAGCAGATGAACTGACAATTCATGTTAGTTAAAAATTACTACTACTATGAAATTCATTATATCTTCTAAGTATAATTGTTTAAGAAAAAATTCATACATCCATTTTTTTTTTACATAACTACTGAGTATGTAGCTCTGCAAAATTCTTCATTGATCTTACAAAAGGGGCATTGAAGTTTTGAAAGCTTAGCCAAAATTCAGCTGTGAGAAGAACTACAAATTGTAATTGAATAATCATGTTTCTTGTTGCCCATATTAAATTGGCAATGCACGAAATGTTAGCTGTACGAATCACCAGACTTTGATATAATCTATGAGAAAATATTGAGACCATGCAAATAAATTGAACCTGACCCTGTATTTCTTACACACACACACACTACCCTCTAAACCATAATGTGCCCAAGGGTATCTCGCTCGGTGCACAACCAGAGTTAAATGGCGTTTGAAAGGTATCCTCTAGTATCACAACCCAGGTTTCACAAGATATCATCGATCGTAGTGCGTACATCTGGAGAGTCCAGGGATGTGGGGTTCAGTCCCATGGCATGGCTTCAGTATTTTCTACGTTGGTAGATAAATATAAATATCTGCATATACCACATATAATGAGATCTAGGCTTTGAAAATTATAAAACTTAAGATGAGAAGATTCAATAAGAGTTGATAGAAGTTAGCATATGAAAAATAAATAACTATTGCACCATATATTTATACTACTGTATTTAGTTAATTCCCAGTTGACAGCTAGGGAATCCCCCTGATTTCAGCAAAAGTGTGAACCCCATTACACAGTTCCCCATTTCACAGATTCTCAGATCAAATGGAAAGACAAATCTGGTTCTTGCCCCAATTTACCAGATAAAGGTAAATGAGGCACATCCCAATTACCCGAGAAGGCTTGCTACTATTCAGCGGTGAATGACACGCATTTGGAAGAAGTGAACGTAATGGTTTCCTATATACGTACAGTAGTCATGTTCAAAGATCGACAAAGTAACAATATTTAACAAATTCAAAGTTTGTCATCGTGTGGCTCTGTGGAGGTGCCAGAAATATTATTCTGAAAATGGTTATGACACCAATATCACCTTAAATATCTATTGGATCAGATTCCACAATATTTCACAGAAAAAGTCTTGAGAAATATAGTTTTAGATGAAGAAAACTATAAGTCAGGTTTGAAAAATGTAATACCGTTAGTTTTTTGAGCCTTAGACTGAATAATTACTGGCAGTCTAAGTGTTAAATATTGGTTTTATAGTGACAGTGGTACATAGTGGTGTATAAAATCTTCATCCCAAAGAAACATTATAGGCTAGGGAAAATCAATGATCCTGTTTTACAAAATAAATGTTGGTTTGTTTTCATTTTGAGCGTGACAGTTTTCATACAGTTGGTTACAAAGTTTTCTTCATTTATCTGGAATGTCAGAAGCCCAAACACCCAGAGGAACTGATTAATCCAGATAATAGGGGTAGCATTATTCAGATTATTAATAAAACATTTAAAATTATTTATATATATTATAAGTTTGGCTTATATATATTTTAAAATTACAAAACCCCACTTAAGGATTAGTCTTGCAGCACAAACAAAAAAAGGATTCACTGCCACTGGAAGAGCATTAGATATTCCCCACACATCATAACATAACTACACACGAGACACTTCGGGCGTTACCTTGAGCAACTTTCGGATGAGATCACGTGCGTCTGGGGTCAAATATGGTGGAAGGTTCAACTTGCCTTTTAAAATCTTCTCAATTGTCTTCTTGCGATTCTCGGCTGTGAATGGTGGCTGCAGAAAGGTATATAATAGTTAGATAAACAATCCTTAAACAAAACAATGACACTGCCCATCTTCATGAAGGAGGCAACACCAATAGCAGAAAGCTAAGGGCATTATAATCACATTAAGATCTGTATAATGAACAAGATAAAATTCATAAAATTCATGAAATTATCACTCTACACGCAGTATGCACAATCCAAGGCAAGGTGGACTATAAGAGGACTATACTGCCACTTAGTGCCGCTAGATCACCATGACAATCTTAAGGCATCGGTGAACAAGCACAACTACGTGAATACTAGATGAATACATAGCTGCCTGGCAAACTACATCCAGCTTCTTGGAGGCATACAAACATGTGGAAGGCAAAGGATGGTGGTTTGAATTGAAAATTTATGATATGATTTTTCAAATAACAGGAATTCTGAAAGCAGGACAGCTTCTATAAAGACATAGGTAAATATGTTTAAATAAAGTAATTATTGGAACAAACTCACCGCTCCTGTTAGCATGTCATACATAAGAGCTCCCAGGGACCACCAGTCTACTGCTTTGCCATGTCCTGTGCGTGTGAGAATCTCGGGTGCCATGTATTCAATGGTTCCACAAAAAGTATGTGTTACAGAGTCATCCTGAAAGAAAAATTGCACAAAGCTCAACCAGAGAAATTTATATAGAATGGATAGCCTCTGGACAACTTAAGATGGTTCCCAACCCCAAACTCACGGTACATTACACAAGCCAATTCATGTAAGTACTCAGGGTGTAACTGATATCGGATTGTAGCCCTTTCTAACGGCATATTGACCAGACCACCAACCAGAAGGCCTAGTCAGAGACCAAGCATGTAGGACATTGATCCTCAGCACTCAAAATATTTCAAGAGAATTAGAGTTTGTATCCCTATCCTCTACCAAAATGTTCGTCATGATACATTTGAAATTATTAAACTGTTTCAGTGGTACATAATCATGCAATGAGTGATCCTCACAAATGAAGTACTGTCCTGTATTTAATAAACATGAAAATCATACAACCATACTTGTAATTCCTTACAAGTATGATGTGCAAACAATCAGATGGTCTAATTCCTCACAAGCATATTATCCCTGGCCATAAGTAAAACAGGCATGATACATTCCACTGGCAATACTGTACATGAAATTTCTCTGTCAGTTTGATGATTATAATCACCCTTGTGGTGGTGGTGGGTGCTTACCTAACAGTAACTATCAGGAAATGGGGTCTTGCTCTTTATGCCCAGCCTCAGGGAAATTTCACCATTTCTAAATTTCTAAATATGTATTTGTATAAATACATTTTCAGTATAGGTCTTTCATCCAGGTCCATGAACGGCTTATTTAGAACTTTCCTTATTTTGCACAACATCTGATCTTATTGACTTTATGACTATCAGGAAAATGTAATTATAATACAACATGTTCAACAAGGCTAGTAGGTAGGGTATAATGCACTAGACTTCACTTCTATGTAGTCACTGTTAGGCAAGTATCTCAATAAAATCTTTATTTTCAATCAAACTTCCATTCGACTCTGAACCATTCCGGTAAGGTTCCATTGGACTATGTTTAGATAGGGGCAAATTTAGTCATGAAGACATTAAAGTACCATACAAACAATTCATTAATTTTCAATCATCAGTTAATGAGCACACCCCAATACAGTGATGATTAACAACCTGGGTTTATGAATCGAAGAAATCTAGGCAAATATTACACAAGCCAAGAAAATCAGAGAAAAGGGGTTTCCATATATATGTCACACAACTGATCAGCCCACAACTCATTCAAAGTATACTTTCACACCTAACAGAGATGTTAACTCAAGTTTGCCATGAGTGGCAGAGTTGCAACTGTATGTGTTTTCAAAGTAATGGCAACCATGTAGAGCATATTTTGTAAATAGTTACACTTTATTAAGAGGGGCTAATGTTCTCTATTAATGGACCCTGATGATACAAGCCTTTAATCACAAACAGGAGTCCTCAAAACTGGGATACATGAATCCTGGTGCTGTGCTGGTGATCATACATTCCAAGATTGCTTTAGTGCAGTTATGTTTCTAGAAAAAAATCTTTGGAGCATCTATGCATGCTGGGTCACCCCAGACGCATGCATTGTGAGGTTTAGTTCCACACACACACACTGCTCCAAAGGCTTTCCAAGGTTGCACTAATGACTAGACAAGTTCAATGATTCCATCCTTTATACTATGGCAGAACCTCCTAAAACATTTTCTCCGTATCCAGACCCTCAAAAAGATTTCTTAATAATTCTATTTAACTATTGCGATTAACATTTGTTATTTTTTGTTTGCTATGTATTTCTTGCAAAACTCTGAAGAAAGGCTTACGGAATCCAGAGTTCTGTACAACTCCGGTTGAACAACACTATCTGATCAATTCAGCAACCTATAACCTAATAGAACATAACCATTAGAAAAGGGCACCAGGTAGTATGCATAGCCAAGTTTGAGAACCCTGGTATAGAACCTAGTTCATATACAAATCACCATAATATGTTGGTTAGATCAGACCGTGTCATTCAAAGCAGTGCAATTAATCACTTATTATGGAAACTGTACCTGGATTTTTTCTTTGCAAAGGCCAAAATCTGTAAGTTTGACATGTCCATATGAATCCAAGAGAATATTTTCTGGCTTCAGGTCTCTGTAGATAATTCCTTCAGAATGAAGATGTTCAAGGGCCAAGATTATCTCAGATATGTAGAAGCTGTTCAGGAGATAAAATTAATGACATGAAAAGAAATACATAAATCCTATCTACACCTTCTGATCTTAACCTCCTAACTTGATGCCTAAAAAATTTAAATGCCTAATATACCGTAAAATACACATTCTTTGCGAATAAAGTTCTTTATGTATACAGCCCTACACAGCCAATTCAATGTTTATCATGTGTGAAATACAGCAAAAATAGCATAAATTTTGTTAAAGGTTAGGCTATTTATGAATACTGTACAATATTGCACAGCATATTCATTTTATATACGGTATTGTATAAAATACACAGCATAAAATCTAGCTAAAGGTTAGGATATTTATGAATGCAATACTGCACAGCTGCTCATTCATTTTACATCCTATACGAAGTTTTCACCTGATGATGGAACACTGCTATTTTCTCCTTACTTACTGTCCATGTGTCTTCTTATTAATGAACAAGGAAGAATTGCTCCTAAAATGGCAACCCTTTAGTGGGGAAAAGAATCTGTAGGGTACACACTACTAACTTCAATTAACCTAACTTCCAAGCTCTAGCACTGAAACTAAACAGACAGTTTTTGTATATTTACCAAGCAGTATCTTCCATAAAGATTCCTTCTCTCTCCAGGTGCATGAAGAGCTCTCCGCCAGACAAGTATTCCAAAATCAGGTACAATTTTCCGCCAGTTTGAAAGGCATACACGAGATCCACAATAAATGGATGCTGATTTGCCAGGGAGAAAACAAATTAAACAAATTATTAATGACATACATAAGGTGGGTAAAGAAATCAGCAATGACCGAGAAGAAAATGAAGTGTTTTTTAAATTACCCAAATTACAATACAGCTTAGCCAACCAAGTACTTTCCAAACCCATTAGGACTGAGACTGAATGGATAACCTGTTATGTTCAGAAAAGTAGTTCGTCATCCTGAAAAGCTAGGGAAAAAAATTGACAATTTTGTTGCAGAAATTCAACAGTGTTTTGTTTGTACTCACCAATATGAGAAGTTCTGATCTGCTTGTTAACTTGGGAAGATTATAGTTGACAAAGCATTGTTATTTAGAAAGAAAAGGTGGTGGATGGGTTGATTGAAGTGGAAATTAATGGTGGTCAAGTAACCTCAGCAAATTGCCTTACACCATGTACTCTAATGTACCTAATTAAAGCTTTTGAGGCATCCATTAGTGTGTGAACACTGTACATGTGGCACTGTATATGGTCACTGGGCAAACTAGTTCCATCTTAATTGTACATTTTTATTCAGACTGCCTGCCCCACTAGTTATCTGAACTTTTTTATCCGGACAAACCCAAATTAGATAACAAGCCTTTTCAGAAAAAAAGGCGTTCGTAAAGCACGTGGCTGACTGTATATCTTTGCTTCCTCATCTCTCCTCACTGATAACAGATTGTAGGTTAAATATGGTAACTCTCATACACAAAGTATGATAGTAGATATACAAGACACGAAGCAAGGCCATTTCATACTTCTGCTGGCTTGATACTTTCAAATGATAAATCACTACCCAATCCTTAACCCTTGGGCTGTGGCTGTTTAGTGAGAATGCCCTGATGTGCGAGAAAAACACATTCCTTCTAATACTGTTAAAATATGTTCCTGAATCATGGGAAAAATAACAAATTGTATACGACTTACTTTGGGAGTGGTGAAGCCTGGAAATCTCACGATGACGTCACGATTCAAGTGTGTTCATAGAGCAATCCCCCCCGGGCCTGACGTGGGGCAGGAGTTGCAGAAGTTATTTTTCCATATTTATTTTAATGTCTCTGATTTGTTTTTCTCTGGTTTTTAGTAGTATTATTATTCAGTAGTATGCATTTGAGAAATTTATGTAAATCTGTGGACAATGGAATGCTCAAATATATTTGTCACTAAGATGCACACTATATTACCATATATGTTTAGAACAATAACACATACTGCTTTTGCTGCTGTGCTATGTACATTTTCATATACCATGATGAACCTCTAAGCAGTTTTGGCAAGTGTAATAATCTTGTAACCAATTACCAGAGTTCAGTCTTGCCCCACATGTTTCACACGAAGTTGAAACTGCAAGCATTGAACACATTATATTTTCTTTGAATTTTTACTCTATTTACCAAGGGTTTTTTCCAAGTGCAATGATGCAATGAGCTGTTAATGTTATCTGTATCACAGAACATGTAGAACACATGCACCCACAGATATATTCGTCTCATAATTAAAATGTGCGGTTTTTGCTATTATTACACTGTACACACACACACACACACTATACATAATTGTCTGCATTCAACAAAATGAACAATTAAGCCATTCTGATGGGTGTGGTAATCTCATAATCCAAACACAGCATAGTGCAACATGCTAATCAGTTGCCAACAGCACCTGACCCTTCAAAGTGCCTCCTAACATACTATGTACATTGCCAACTCTTGCCACAACATTGCAATAATCAGAATCCTGGTCACTAAATCCTGAATATGAACAATTTTCCACAAGTTTATTTTCTAAAGGACCATGAGATCCTATTTTATGAAGCATAGACGCACAAGACTGCAGCTGTGCTGTGAACATTTGTAACCAGCAATGGGTTCATGGATATCCGAGCCTTGTACATAGTTCTTGTCAGAATCTTTTATGATACTATCATCAGTAAATTATTGCAGTTACTTATTTATTTCTTCATTAAGTGATGCTGTTGGCACTTGTTGCATGCACTGCTCATGGTTGCCCTCTTAGTACTGAGGCGCTCTCACCCAGGAGGGTGCCCACGATATCTTTCCAAGATGGCATCTGTTTATTGAAGGCCTGGGGAAGCAGATACGAGCCCAATATACAAGCGGGACTTTTAAATCTGCCACAGTACTTTCAAATTTCAAAGGCCAAGTCGCGCAGGTTAAGCATAGATAGAGAGGTCAACCCCAGCCGTGTTTCACAGTGCGAGGGTTAAGAAACACTGCATGTCCAGTTGCAATGAATTGGGCATAATTGCAATGAATCCATAAGGTATAGAAAAATACAGAGGGCACAAATGTAAAAAGTAAGGCACTAAATTTACCTGGACCGTTTCGTTGGACTAAAATCCTGGACCGTTTCGGTCCAGGACGGACCGAAACGTCGTTGTCCCTTCACCTTCTAGTGTGTGGTCTGGTCAACAAAGTAATCCTAAGTTGTGAATGGTTGAATGACAACATACCAGCTACTATAACAATGGGAGAGGTCAAATTAAGTGGCAGCAATATGCAACCATTTGCAAAATAACGAGACCCAAACAGGAGCTTGACAGCGCTTCGGATTCGTAATCCTGAGATCCCCGGTGGAGGCAGAAACAAATGGGCAGAGTTTCTTTCACCCTGATGCCTCCCATTATCTAGAAGTAAATAGGTACCTGGGAGTCAGACAGCTGCTACAGGCTGCTTCCAGGGGGTGTGTAACAAAAAGGAGGCCTGGTCGAGAACTGGGCCACGGGGATGCTAAACCCCAAAATCATCAAAATTACCTCAAGGTAATGTAACAATGTAATCAGAATCAGAAATAGAAATAGAATCAATCAGAATAGAAAGCCACAACCAATGAAAGCAGGAGAAGAGTACATCTTTTAATCATGAGTGACTTCACCCATTGCAAGTCAAACAATGAAAAGAAGAATCTCCATAGGTCACAGATACAGTACATGAAAAGATAAACTATTGGAAGCAGCAATGATAAATTTTCTAAGGCAACATGTTTATGGATGCCCAAGAGTGAAGGGCAGTGATAAACCAGCTAATGAGTTGGACAAGTGAACTTTTAACTATCCCTTAGGAACGAGCAAACATACAATACTGAAAATTTAGATATCGGAACAACAGGTCAGAGAGTGGGTGTCTTACCTTGACGGCCTCGAGGATATTTCTCTCTGCCTTGGTGTGAGCAGTGTCTTTTTGATTGCGCACAATTGTTGCCTTTTTCAAAACCTTCATGGCAAATATTTTTCCTCCTCCTTTGCCACCGGTCGTTTTTCTGACCTAAAAAATAAACACATTAAACAAAATTACCTCTAATTTAAACTATCTTCAGTAATCAGCATTGTACTAAAATTTATCAATATATGTTCAACTAAAGGACAAGGACATTAGAACACGAAACAATGGGTATAAATTGGATAATTTTAGATTTAAGAAAGACCTGGATAAATTACTGGTTCGGTAACAGGGTTATTGATTTGTTGAACCAATTTCTGCGTAACATAATAGAAGTTGGATCCCTTGATTGTTTCAAGCATAGGTTAAACATATATATATGAATGAGATTGGGTGGATATATATAGGAGCTGCCTCGTACGGGCCAACGGGACTTCTGCAGTTACCTTCATTCTTATGGTCTTGTTAAAAGTGACAAGTCTGGGTGGAAGAAGTTTCTAAGGAGAGTGTTAATGGTATTATGTTTTTACCTTGATCTTCCCTGTTCATACGAGGCAGCTCCTAGTTATATCCACCCAATCTCATTCATATATATGTCTAACCTACGCTTGAAATAATCAAAGGATCCTACATCTATTATGTTATGCAACAGGCCTTCTGCAGAAGCCTACTTATACTGTCCATCACTGTACTTGTCTATCAGCTAAATGCTTTAAAACACATCAAAGGTTCAGATGGACACAGTACAAGACAATATCAATAGGAAATATTCTAAGGGTGTGTTCGAAAACTGCTTGCTTGATATTTACTGATAATGACAATAACAAAAAAACTGTTTATAATGATTATGATGCTATACCTGAAATACTTTTCCATAGCCGCCTTTGCCAAGAACCTTCAAGAGTTGAAAGTCTGAGGGGCGTACTTTTTCCGTCCCAGGGTTCACAGTGCTGTCAGACAGTTGCAAGGTTTCAATACCTTCAGACCTGAAACAAAAATAACACTTAATTTGATATTTAGATTTTTTCTTTAGAAAGGCATTCAGACAGCAGGGAGGAGTATATAATCAATGTGTTTTTACTGTGCTGATTAACTCTTTACTTTACCTTTGGTTAAGAAAATCATTGCTCTGTCATGAGTGTGCTGCGATGAGTGCATTTTCTTTCAAGGTTCGGCTTTTTATTACTGTGGTGTGATTTAACATCAGGCTAGCATGCCTAAAAAATCTGAACAGCAGTAAGTTCTGTCATCTGTTATTGCAGCTTTACCCCTTTATTTGTAATGCTGTTTGCATACGTGAAACAAATTATGATACTAATTTTTACTGGGCTGCTCAAGTTTCTTCTTGACGAGGGGGAGTGGTAAATTCTCTTTTTAGGCAACTCCCATTCTGAAGAGTGACATTTTTGAGTGTTGATCTAGTCACACAGACACACACACTCATTCCCCCTTGGTCCCTCATTGCCAGAATGATTAGAGCCACTACCTTGCTGTGCCAAATGACACCTCTCTTGTAAGCAGTTCATTTCCTTTTGCATGAGCCATGCCACATTGTCCTCCATCGGCTAATCATAAAGGTACTGTGCTGGAATAATGTATAAACACAAAATGACATTTTCCTATGTAAAAGGTTTACTTTGCAACTTAACAAAATGAAAAAAAAAAACTTCACGCAGTAGGGAAATGTGAGGATGGCTTATAGTTTTTGGTTCTATATTTGGGTAAAATTAGGCATTTAGTGTTAAGTAGGTAGAATCATTTGAAATACATCATAGGATAGATAGATATAAATATATATTGGCTACTTTACCCGTCTGTATTATAGCTCTACCTGGTAAAGTGTCTGAGATAAATGCTTATAAATAATCCTGTGTAAACTGTCCAAAATCTCTAAACATCGTGAATGCTGCAGATATTGGGTGGGAACATTTCAACACCTATCGGTATACAGTCAATATTTTAGATGGCAAGAATTTTGAGAATATACAATAAATGACGTTCTAATATATTAACACTTTCGCGCTATCTGGACGCGCCGGCGCGTCCCGTTTCGTCTAACGCTAACGCATAGTGGACATAAAGTTGAGTCCTCTTTTAAAATATTTGTATAAAATTCAATTTCTATCCGATTTACTTTGGGTTTGTTTCAAACTGCGCGCTATGAGGCTCTCTTTCTCACCACTAGGCTGCATGGTACAATAAGTTCATGAAAGGTGTGGATAACTTCGATCAAATGGTATTTTGTCCCAAACGGGTTGCAGGTGGGTGACTTTAGCCGTTTATACTGGTAATGCTTCCCCCATATCATGTATTATATGCATATGTCTGTTTAGGGAATTTTATTCCGATCAATATACAACCAAAAATAACTGTGTGCAACAAGTATAAACTTGACAAACATAACAAAAGTAAAAACATTTCGTGTGTGTTTGACGCTCACTGATATGTTCCAGCGTTGTTTTATATTTGGCGCTATTCTAACTTACGCTTTGTTGATATTTTTTACCTATGGGCACATAGAACATTCTATTGCGAACACATTGACACAAAAATGAATGACGTACATAGAAAATTAATGTCATGAGAGTGAAATAAGTATAAACTTTCAAAGCGCCGTGCGTCGTCCCGTCACCGATACCGGGTAACAATTTCACAACTTCCCACACTCTTGCGGGCGGGCCGCATCATTATTCTACGCTTATATTCATATCACCGTGTTGGGAATTTCATTGCGAGTCCATTGATACCAAAATTAACGCTGTAGAATAAGTGTGGAGGTGATTACAATCCCAAGAGTAAAAACATTTTGTTGCTGATGGGCGCTCACGGCGAGTCATCTTCGTAGTTATTTATTTGGTGCTGGTATCCCTATACGTTTCGTGACTTTTTTTACTGATATTCTTCTAGAGAATTTTATTGCGAACACGTTGGTACCAAAATGAAATACGTAGCATGAGAACTAAGGTCAGAAGAGTAAAAAGAGTATACACATTTTTGTTTTTACGCTTAAGCGATAAAAACGCTGCGCGCACATTCGGTTGGCTGAGTGACCTTTGCGGAAAGCGCGAAAGTGTTAAGTTTAAAAAATGCATGTTAATATATGTACTCTATATACAAAAACACAATCAGCTTAATAAATCTTTACCAATACCTGTAATGTTATGGATAGTTTGGTGAACAATCTAATCCCCTTCGGTACAATCTATTCTACGGTGTTAAAAAAAAAATTACTGCTTTTCAACTCTAAAGTGAATATAGAAGGTTGTTTATAAAGAATCTCATTTAAAGAAATCCTCTAGCCAATCGGCTAAAGTTATTTCGTAGATAATCTAAATATAGAAACAGTAAGACCAACTCTTATAATGGATAAACCCATACAGGTATTAATATCGATAATACACTCATAATACGGACAAGACTAAAATACAGTACTGTATTGAATATGTATAAACATTAAAAAAAAAACTGTACAGTGTGTGTAATGCTGCTTCATCACTTTCACAATCTTAACAAATACTGAACTAATTTCTGCTTTAAAATGGTGAATGTATTTTTGTTTTTGAGATCACTAAAACTAGAGTACAGTACATACTATAAATATAAACATTCGCTTAAGAATTATCATACTTACTGAAGAATAGCATTTATGTCCGGACCCTGCTCATACTGGCTCTGAAATAAAACAAATTATTTTTAAATTCAACTATTAATATTAAAAAGTAACATTCTGTATATACAGCACTGTACTAGCTTGTTTATCGTTAAAGTCATGCATTTTTGTGCTGACAGGGATGACAACTATTCTAATTATCACTATTTTATGTAGCCCTCAATACCTATTAGTTATCATTACTGTATATACAATGTCATGTGAATCCCCTGCATAGCAGTGGAACTTCCTTTTCCCTTCACCTTCAATGCCTCTGTACTGGAAGTCTACATCTACACCAGCCCAGAGAAGTAATCAGTCCTGCCACCTCTCCATACCCCCCCCCCCCCCAGGGCCTGGCATGACTAAGAGGCAAGCCGGGCGCCTCTGCTAACCGCTAGTTTGCCCCCACAAACAAGCAGTTAGCCGCCTTCAACTGGCAGTGGTGCAGCTCAACACAAAGGCACCGCCAGCCACAACGAGCAGTTTGCTAGTTGACCAGATGTCCACCATGCGTTGACACTGGATGAGTCATTACCGCCGGACTATATAAAGGGCGCTGCCTCCTGGAGAGCCAGTCTCTCCCTTAGTGCTCTAGGATCATCTTCATGTCTCTCACCTGTCGTCCACCTCCAGCCAACGTCGTGTGACTGATGCCATGGTGGTATGGTAGCTGTCTTCAGTACACCAGTATATCTTTATGCTTTTATTCATTGCTTATAGTTTATTTTTGCATTTAAGGTCATACTAACTTGTTCACCTTTTGCACTCCAGTTCACCTTAGGTTCCAGGAATCATGTCCCTGCATCCCAGTCCCTGGCAAGACCTCCTGGTTGATGGTCTAGTAAATCAGGCAGTTAGAGGCCACTGCTCGCAGTATGATGTATGAATCGGCCTGGTTGATCAGATACCCTTTTTGAGGAATTTATGAAGTTCTCTTTCCACAAATTGTGGGACCAGCATACCCCCACCCCCCCTCCACAATGAAAATGGCATAGATGCCCCTCATGGCACCATTGAAGGGGGTACACCACAAAAGGGTCAGCGCAAACTCCAACCTGTGCCATCCTTCTGTGATGCAAAATAGCACAGACGAGCAGATGAGGAAACCATAGAAAGAAGCGCAAGACCCAATGAATCTGACTCCACCAAGGACCTGCCCTGACCAGCAGCAGCAGATGACACCCCAACCCTATCTCCACCATTGCAAAGGATGGTGACCTGGGAGCGCATTATAGGAATCAACCACATCAGTGACAGAACTGACAACTGACCTGGTTGTGGGCTCCAAGGCCACCTGGTGGCAACTATCAGTACAGTAGTAATGGGGTCCGAGCTAGCTTCGAGGTACCAATTGTTGGGAATGAATCGTTTGCAAAGTTGTTTGGCCATTTCAATGTACAGTTTTCTATGAACCTTGCAGATGTCTGTACAGCTGTGCTGTCTTTCTGGATGCTGTCTTAATGAGGGTGATGATAATAATCTGCTGTTCTCTGCACATGACAGGCCAAAGTTCTAACTCCAAAAGGCTAAACATGATTCCTGCAACTGACGTGACCAAGTCATGGCGAGCCATCCTCGGCAAGATGGCTTCAGGGAGCCAAAATTAATGCCTAACTGTTTGGAAAAAGACAAATAGGATACAGCACTGGAATTTATTTCTAGCAGCATTACCAATAAAACAACGAATGGCATTTTTCAGCTTTATCATGCTCCTTAGGTCCAATTTAGATTACACAGTTAAATTTTGGTCACCATACTATGGAATTAACAAATTCACTTCAACAAGATCAGATAGGTTGACAATGTGAATCTCAGAAGCTAAATTTTCATAAAGAGATTACAATAGCTCAATTTACATTCTGTATAAAGAGACTTTGGGTTCACATGATCAAAAGGGCATAACTAGGGGGAAAACTAATAAGATGTTATATTTATTAACACAAAATAGAACAAAACAATGGATGATGGTGGCAAGGATGGTAAGTGGTGGCAGGGAGAGGAGTAGGAAGGGAGAGGAAAAGATTAGATTACAGGAAAGATACTGTTGACTTGGAAGGAGGACAGGTGAGTATTCAAGATGCCAGACTTCACTAATCTGTATCAAAGTCCTAATTAGATACCTGCTTACAATCTGACCATTAGGTCGAGAATTAATCGACACCAACATCTGGGAAAACGATACAGTACAGTACTAGTATCACAGAAAGACCAATACTTCAAGACTGTTCCTTAACATTGGTTTATGATGTCACAACTTAAGACATAATACTTTATGATCTGAGTTTGTAAACACTGATATAGTAAATTAGCAACACTTAATTATAACTTTATACATAGAAAGGGTGGAGGTTGGATGGGTAAGTAGATGGGCAGGGTGAAGGATGGATGGATAAGCAGATGGCAGGTTGGATGGATGGATAGGCAGATGGCAGGTTGGATGGATGGATAGGCAGATGGCAGGGTGGATGGAAGGATAAGCAGATGGCAGGATAAGCAGATAGCAGGATAGATGGGTGGATAGGCAGATGGTAGGTTGGATGGGTGGATAAGCAGATGGTAGGTTGGATGGGTGGATAAGCAGATGGTAGGTTGGATGGGTGGATAAGCAGATGGCAGGTTGGGCAAATGGGTAAGCAGATGGCAGGTTGGAAGAATGAATGAATTTGTTTGAGAATCAATAGGAGCTGCCTTGCATGGTCCTTTCACACTTTGATAAGGAAGGCAAAAGTTATCATTACAAATGGCTGGATCATTAAAAAAAATCAGTGCTTATGTAACTGTATATCAAACAGAGCCATCTTACTCATGGGCTCCATGGGCACTTGCCCAGGGGACCCCATGAGCATAGGACATGTTCATTATGGAAGGAGAATGTTTAAATTAGGATCTGGCATTACCCCTACCCAACCTAACATATCCTAACCTTAAAGATGTCTACAATTTTAATAATTAGAAAACTTGTTAAAATGCACGTGTACAATTTGGCCATACTCCCAAACAATCCACTGAAACTTTTCCTGGGTGTAAAAAAAAATTAAATAAAAATGTTTGGAGCATTGCAGTGATTTGCAGTCTTGTGTTTTGTCATGGGGATCTAAAGATATATATATTTTGTTTTTGTCCCTGAACTTATGAAACTCTTACCAAATGCAAGGATTGTGAACACACAGTAAACAGACCCATAAGGGAAACTGCCATTTAAATAACCACCAATGGAGTACTGTTCCATTTGGACATAGACCCATGGGGCACTGACTATTTTGATCAGAAGTATCCCAAATTATGTCTGGATGCAACCATGTCATGTCAATGGCATATCACACCTAACACAATACTGAAATTTCTTGTTTTTGTTGGCACAGGTTTGTTAAAGAGCACCGACAAACAAGTATGATTCAACATAAGATGGGGAGGGGTGCTCCTTTTTAACCCAATTCTTTTAGACAAGAGCCAATGAGGTATTGAGCTAGTTTGATATAGGCTCAAGAGGTAAAACACTAATGTACTGTCTGGTGTACATGTAAAGGAGTTGCCTACATAAATATTCAACATAGAAACGACAAGCTAAACAGCCATAACAAATAACACATTCATCCCTCATACATTTACGTGCTACACAGCAATATATGCAATATACCATATAGTACATGCAATTTTAAAGATAGCTTTTTAAACAAAATTGGTTCACAATCAACTGGACCCCATGTTTGAATCCCAAACAGGGAAAGATAATTCACCATGTCAGTGGACAGGCTGCCAGTTTATACTGGAACAGATGTTTAGGCACACTTCGTTGCACCTGATGCAAGGAAATGTTAGTAGATAACAGGTATCCAGGAGATAAGAACGTAAGAATGAAGGTAACTGCAGAAGGGCTATTGGCCCTCCTATTTACGAGGCAGCGCCTATTTACGCAACTGTTGAGGTTTTCTGTGTCATTGGGTCAGGCTGTGTTTGGTTCAGTTAGGATGGATTGGGTACGGCTAGGTAGGTTTTAAAATCCATTAGCAAACAATTTTGTGTGAACAATATGACTTTTATTCATTCCTCTTAATAATGGGAAACCCTAACATCAATCAATCATGTTTATTCAAAAGAATATGTGTTAAAAAGACTAATGTACGACAGGAGTCACACATACTAATGAAGCCACTATTACGCAAAGTGTTTTCCCCAAAACACTTGTGGTGATTTGCTGTTTGTGGTATCCCTTAAGCCTTGCTCAAGAAATGATTTCTCAAGTACTGTACTTTTCATTACAAAATATTAAAACATCACAGTATTACAGTATTGTCAGAACCCACCCAAAGTTCACTACTGTACACGCATTACAGGTAATCTTTCCCTGTGGCCTTAACCAAACAAGATTGGCAGAAATTACATGAAAAAATATATATATATACACTATCTGAACAGCTGTAGAGTCACCAAGACAATTGAGATAATATTACAGCTGCATACCAAAATAATGAGGATACCATCACTGACCTTCACATACAAGCTTGTGTAATATTCAGTCCTTCCCTAATAAGAAGTTTCGCCAACTTGCCTCAAGAAAATCAACAAAAAATTGTTCTTGACCAATACACTTTTGTTCTTCCCCCCTTTTTTAACGAACCCCTGACCTTATATAGTTCACATTAACCCTTAAAAGCATCATAAATCAAGCCACAGCTGGGAAGCAGCTCAACCCGAAAGACAAACCTGAAACCTCTTTTGACCTCCAAATAAACAAAATTAAAATAGTCACCCCGTCTCATTGTTGACACCTCCAATTAAAAGCTACTTACGAGTGTGTTAATAAGTCAAGTATTCATCACCAGAGCCACACAAAATATGACTAACCTCCTCCACCTCAATAGCATCATCGTCGGATTGGTCACACTCTATGGCGTCCTCCTCCTGTAGCTCCAGATCAAACAGGCCCGGCGCCGCCATTTTCGGAGTCTGCCGTCCACTTTCACTTTATTTCCCGGCGATAAAGTGGTCAAGAGAGAGTGTGTGTGTGAGTGTGTGTGAGAGGAGCGAGTGAGAGAGAGAGAGAGGGGGGGGTGTGTAGCGGGCCGTAGCGTGGCGCACCGGGTGTGGTAGAGGACTGACTGTGTCACACTCACACACAGGGAGTGGGTGCTTGGGACCATGACACGCACCGCAAAACTCCACACACATGGCTTATTCATCATCATACTCATCATCATCATCATCATCGTCTATTGCGAGCTATGTAAAGCCTCCTCCGCGAGAGGTGGCACGGGCGTGAATAGCCCGCAGGTGGGTGGTGGTGGTGTATAGGTTCTTGGGTTGAGGGTTGGGGGAATTACATCTTGAAGGAAGTGTCACTGGGGTCACTCTAAACTACATATAGATATCTCCCTTTCTCACTCTCACTCTCACTCTCACTCTCACTCTCACTCTCACTCTCACTCTCACTCTCACTCTCACTCTCACTCTCTCTCTCTGTCTCTCTCTCTCTCTCTCTCTTTCTCTATCGTATTTCAGCCTAATGCGACTGTTATGTAACTTGATGCATCTAAACACACATGTTCTACAATTATAGAATTATTATACAGCTTTCTGTATATGTTTATGTATATTTATAATATTTTATAACAGACAAAATCGCTTATAACGCAACATTGTGCAACTTTATATAATTACACACACTCACATTCAGTCATTATAGAGCCATTAAACAACCTGATACATTAAAACCCTTCAAATTTTATCATTTTAAAACCATTTATACGAACTGATATATATAAACACGTGCATACATTATATCATTAAATAATTTGGGATCTTCTTTACTCATATACAACACATAGCCAAAAAAAGTATCTAAAACTGTTGGTATTCTCTCAAAAGTCAGATATTGTGTTCCACACTCTGCTCTTCTCACACTATACTATCCACTAATCTATAATCACCTAGTTGTGCTTGCAGGGATTGAGCTTCGGGTCTTTGGTCTAGCCTCTCAACAGTCAATCTCCTGGTGTACAGATTCCCGAGTTTCTCCAGCTCTCTCGTATCTACATTTGAAACTGTGTATGGAGTCAGTCTCCGCCACATCACTCCCTAGTGCAATCCATTTACTAACTACTCTGACACTGAAAAAGTTCTTTCTAATGTCTCTGTGGCTCGACATTTGGGTACTCAGCTTCCACCTGTGTCCTTTTGTGCGTGTACCACTCGTGTTAAATAATCCATCCTAGTCTACCCTGTCAATTCCCCTGAGAATTTTGTATGTGGTGATCATGTCTCCCCGAGCTTTCCTGTCTTCCAGCGACGTGAGGCGAAGTTCGCGCAGTCTTTCCTTATAACACGTGCCTCTTAGTTCTGGGACTAGCCTAGTGGCATACCTCTGAACTTTTTCCAGCTTCGTCTTGTGCTTGACGTCGAAGCCACTAGAGTGTTAGTGACCTTCAGGTAAGTTCAGGTAAATTCAGGAAACCAGCAACTTCAAGAACAAGAGATCATAGATTCAAGCTAAGGAAACAAATGTGCCGAAAAAATATTAGACCCTTTTCTTTTGCAAACAGAGTGGTAGACGATTGGAACAAGCCAAGTGAGAAGGTGGTGGAGGCCAAAACTGTCAGTAGTTTCAATGAGTTATATGACAAAGAGTACCGGGAAGACGGGACACCACGAGCGTAGCTCTCATCCTGTAACTACACTTAGGTAATTGCACACACACGCACACACACACACACACACACACACACATACTATTAACTGTGCCAAACACTCTTTAATTATCCAACTAATCAAAAATGCCTGAATAAAAATATTCACCCTTGTGCCGCGCATGCGCACGACGTTCCCAATACAGTGGAACTGGGCAACGCGTAGTTAGGAATTTGAGATAAATCTCACGACGGTCTAATCACTGATAAGATGGCACCAAGTATGATGTCTTGAAGGTTAATTCACAGGTTTCATAAGCTGTTTACTAATGATAGAGAAAGTGGTTTTGATTGGTAATTTGTGTATCTGTTTGCCATCCGTAGATCCATATATGCGTATAGGACTTGATATATGTGATTATACCTACATATATATATATATGTAGGACCTCATATATGTGAGAAACACCAGGTATACACGTGTAGGGCTTCATATATATGCCTAGGCCTATACATAGTCGCGTAGGATTTCAATTTTTGTTATTTATATATACAAGAGTTCTTACATTCTTATAAAGCCACCAGCACGCATGGCATTTCGGGCAGGTCCTTAATCCTAATTTTCCCCGGAATACGACTCGCCAAATCGGGTAATCATTCACTGCTGGTTGAACAGAGGCTACAGTTTAGGATTGGCGCCTATAGTCAATCCTCGTATCCGATTCGTATCCGGCAAGGATACGAATCCAGGTCAAATCGCTTGCGAAGCTCGGGGCGAGTGTATTACTACTGCGCCACGGAGACTAAATATATATAAGATAGATAAGATAATGTTTATTTACGTCAAAGTACATGTACTAATTAATACGCTTTGCGTATTAATTACTAGTACAAAGTACTAATACGCACAGCGTTTCTGGCAAATGTACTCACCTAGTTGTACTAGCAAGGGTTGAGCTTCGGCTCTTTGGTCCCACCTCTCAACTGGTGTACAGATTCTTGAGCCTATTGGGCTCTATCAAATCTACATTTGATTTTGTGTATGGAGTCAGCTTCCACCACATCACTGCCTAATGCATTCCATTTGTTAACTACTCTGACAGTGAAAAAAATCTTTCTAATGTCTCTGTGGCTCATTTGGGTACTAAGTTTCTACCTGTGCTCCACCCATGGTAAAATAGTTTATCTTTGTCCACCCTTTCAGTTCCTCTGGGAATTTTGTAGGTGGTGATCATGTCTCCCCTTACTCTTCCGTCTTTGAGGGACGTGAGGTTTAGCTCCCGTAGCCTTTCCTCGTAACTCATACCTCTCCGTTCTGGGACCAGTCTGGTGGCATACCTCTGAATTTTCTCTAACTTTGTCTTGTGCTTAACTCTAGGCTGGAGTTGCATACCAGGTTACATATCAGGTAAGATGACAGGGTACATTGTAGCAAGGTTTTTATATCAACAAATAACTATAACATAAGTTGGCAGCGGTGATTACAATGCTAAGGATAAATATGTCTTCGATACTAATATTGGGGAAGTGGGCAGTACAAGATACAGTGTGAGTTTAAAGCACAAGCTAAGAAACTATGAGGATGAAATTAGGTACTTTTTGGGTTTACTTTTGAATAGGGCATGGGTTGGACAAACGTCAGTCGATACAACCAGTTGATTGACGGTTGAGAGGCGGGACCAAAGAGCCAAAGCTCAACCCCCGCAAGCACAAATAGGGTGAGTACAAACAAATGCTGTGCCGGTCAGAAGGGAGGCAGGATTATGAAGTGAAAGTAGAACTAAAAAGGAAATAATACAAAGAAATAACAGCAAAGGAATACAAAATTATAATGTGTGAAAACTATATTAACAATGCTTCAAATAACATTATTTTATTTAATAAGAAAGGAAATTACCTCAGTCATTCACTGAAGCAAACATGAATGGGAAAATCGACACCGAAAATGAAACAGATTTCGTGGCGTATGGGTAAACTCAAGTATTTCGTTCTTGAGTTCCGGAGTACCAGAAAGTGCAATAAATATTGTAACAAAATTGGGGCACAACAAGAACAGAATGTTACGGTAACTTGTTACACCTATAGCAATAGCCCGTGTAATGTTGGGCAGAATAACTGCAGTAATGGGACTTATTAAAGGGACGTAATGGGACTTCTGCCAGAAACGCTTTGCGTAATAGTGGCTTTAGGCATTTTATGTACTAGCTCTATCTATAAATCCATCAACTTTTTTTATCTCACCTTGTATGTAAGTACTTTACCTGAATAAATATTTGTATTTGTATTATGACTGATGAAAATGGCCTCAAATGAAGCAAGGCAGTGAATAGTTGGCATTGAACATAATAACATAATTGAACTTCGATGAACTTGAATTGATGGCATGGTTGAATATACCTGAATTTACCGGAGGGCAACTATCATTAGTGACCTCGATGAGGACAGGAAGGCGGCGGTTTGTCGAAGATCCCCCATTTACCTTGATGATCTCTTCCAGTTGGACTTTAACTGACAAAGTTAACATGAACGAACATTGCATTAGACTGATGTCTAAAAGTATAATATACTTGTTCCATAGTTTCATTCGTCCCGCACTCGAGCTCTTCGACTCCGTCCGCATTCAGTGCCGCGTTCAACACACTGTACAGGAAAGTGTAAAGTAATGAAATTAGGCGAAGGGAGCAGAAGGCTGAACACAAGGTACCATCTGGGAGGTGAAATCCTACAAGAGTCAAGTAGAGAGAAAGATCTGGGGGTCAATATATCACACCGAACCTGTCCCCAGAGGCCCACATCAAAAGGATATCATCAGCGGCATATGCTAGACTGGCCAATATAAGAACTGCCTTTAGAAACTTGTGTAAGGAATCGTTCAGGATCCTGTATACCACTTATGTAAGACCAATCCTGAAGTATGCAGCTCCAGCCTGGAGTCCATACCTAGTTAAACACAAGACGAAGTTAGAGAAGATTCAGAGGTATGCCACCAGACTGGTCCCGGAACTGAGAGGAATGAGTTACGAGGAAAGGCTAAGGGAGCTGAACCTCACAACCCTGGAAAACAGAAGAGTAAGGGGAGACATGATAACCACCTACAAAATTCTCTGGGGAATTGACAGGGTGGACAAAGACAAACTCTTTAGCGCGGGTGGGACACGAACAAGGGGACACAGGTGGAAACTTAGTACCCAGATGAGCCACAGAGACGTTAGAAAGATTTTTTTCAGTGTCAAGGTAGTTAACAAATGGAATGCATTAAGTAGTGTTGTGGTGGAGGCTGACTCCATATACAGTTTCAAATGTAGATATGATAGAGCCCAGTAGGCTCAGGAATCTGTACACCAGTTGATTGACAGTTGAGAGGCGGGACCAAAGAGCCAGAGCTCAATCCCCGCAAGCACAACTAGGTGAGTACACTCACCTTACATCCGAGCTGCTCTTTATCCCTTGCCTCACTCAGCTGTCTGCTTTACTTCGTCTCAACTTCTACAACAGTTCACTACACAACAAACCGACTGCCGTAATCAAGACTATACTTAATAAATATAAAAAACCCACTAAATTCTTTTTTGTCTAATCAACCAAATACGTACTTATACGTTACATTTTTTATCACTCAAATCAGTTTATTTTTGTTAAGAGGGGTTTTAGTGGCTTTGCAAGTATGCAAATTCCTTCCAGCATTTTTATCTGAGCCATTATAGCTTTCTCACAGGTGTTTTAAATAGACAAATTAATTAAAAAGAGTAAATAAATAGATGTCGGGTTCATAGGGTAGGGAGATGATGGGTTAGGGGAGGTTGATATAAGGGAAGCACAGGTAGTGGGGCAAACTGGTGGTGGCGGGAAGCAGCAGTCAGCTGACGGGACCACCACACGTCAACAACAATACCACTCTTGCTACCTTCAGGCCCGTCTTGTTCCCTCACACGTCCCACTAGCATGGACGGGGTGCAGACGAGTGTCCTGGAGAGGAGGGTAATGCACAGGAAGCTTTACAAGAACGCTCGCGGTAAAGCACCGCCTTGGAAAGATGTGTATCGCAAGGTGGGTCTCCCGTCAACATCCTGTCACTTGGTATCTTGATCAGTAGCTTCCAAGACCTGTGCCGGCATTTGAGCTATGACGTAATGGTGGCGTCACAAATCTCCAGGATACAATATATTTAACGCAAACTTTTATCTATTATGTTCCATAGGTTTATTTAAACTGGCGATGACGTAATTTGTTCAAACTTCCGTATTCCCAAGTCTCAGACCCCCACTAACCTTATCATCACCTGGTACCCCATTTCTATCATTCAAGTTCTTACAAGTTCTTGTAAGAACTTGTACCCCATTTTCTTATTTCCAACTACTGTACTGTTGCAAGAACTACTGACTTAATAATGTAATAGTCTATGCCTGTCATCATTAAGTATTGCCTTTGTATTGTATTTATTTTTCTTGAATTTTCTCAACTTTGTTAGATTTTAGTGCTAACTGCCATTGTTATGGCATTAAGATTCCTTGAACAAAACACTAATGGTACAGTGATCTGCACAAAATCAAAAGCAGTGCTACAAAGCCATAGTAAAAATCGGGCAGAAAATCTTGCAATAGTCGTTGAAATTAAGAGAGCTGTTAGAGGACTTACCAATCAGGGAAGTCATCAAATTTCTGTGGATCCCCTCCCATGTTGGAATATGTGGAAATGAAGGAGCAGTTGTGCTGGCTGCTGAGGGCGCTAATGAAGACCATCTTGAATACCTGATACTTCCAAGATCTCTACAAGTTAGCGGTATTATCAGGCAATGTCATCGTGACAAGATAAGAGGAAAGGAGGATAGAAGAACAAATCGGTGAATCTGTACGCTGGTACAATGTGCTTGCAGCTGGCAATCCCAATTATTATGGACGAAGAGGAGGTGGCCGCGGGAGAGAATCAACGATAGCAAGAATCTGTCATGGATACAAATATCCAAGGAAATTTGGAATGGAAACAACAGTTGAGCAGAGGAGTTGCAGAATCTGTAGTGAGTGTTGAACACCACCTTGACCACTACCTGAGAGTGTGAACATCTAAGAGTCATTAGGAATACAGTATGTGTAGAATAATAAACCCCACATTGAGTTAGGAAAATACTGTTTGTCAAATATAGATACTGTTCATAAAAGATTCCCCCATTTTGCACTCACAAGATAAAGTAAGTTTTTAAGGGTTGACAAATGTTAATCATGTTTGAGAAGCTGTTCACTTGAGCAAGTCCTAGCTGTGTCTAGGTACAAGTGGCAGGATGAACAATTTGGTGGGTTTTCTTCCTATGGGGGGGTGTTGTACATGCTGCCATGTATGTATGTATGTTAATGTATGTAAAGATATGGTATGTTAATTATAAACAACTGTGGACATCTTCAAGAGAAAACTAGGTTGTTTCCTCCAAGGAGTGCCGGACCAACTGGGCTGTGGTGGGTATGTGGGCCTGTGGGCCGCTCCAAGCAACAGCCTAGTGGACCAAACTCTCACAAGTCAAGCCTGGCCTTGGGCCGGGCTTGGGGAGTAGAAGAACTCCCAGAACCCCATCAACCAGGTATCAACCCTGTGGCTTATATATAACTCCTAATATTTGACTATCATTTTTTGTTTAATTTTACTCGAATAATTTGTGTGGTTCAATTTTTTATTCCCAGATGCTATATTGTGTTTTCTCGGCCACACATTACTACTTCCTAGTTTAATAAGTACCTACAATTATTTATTTATTTGTTTATTTCAACTTTCTGCCATTTTCAGATATAATATTTTATTCATGTGATGGACATGACTACACAATGTGTGAAGCTTTTTCATTGTAAAATTAAATTATCAAAATTGAGACTAGGTCAATAGACTTGTAATTACAAACTTTAACAGAATCATTGTGAACTTAAGTGAAAGGGTTAAAACATTCTGAATCTTCTCTGATGTATTTACTAAAATGTTTGCCTTTTTTATTGTATGTCCTCTGTATAAGACAAAGCCAAGATGTGTTAAACTATTTAATGGATCATTTTGAATATAAAACTATTAGTACTGTATGTTTTTTAATTAATGTGTTTTGCATTATGCTGTCCTTATATTTTCATAGCGGTGTGTGGAACGTTTGCGGTCAAATCGGTCCCAGCTGGTGGAACACTTCCGTTCAGCTGGGGATGCGATGAACAACAATCCCACAAAAATAGTGCAGGATGTGATGGAGATAGAGTGGGCTGCCATGAATCAGGGCAGTAACTTGCCGCCTCTGAAGTACGTTGTTAGCTAATCTATCAATGATTTTTTCTTGCCTGGTAGTAGGGGATGCTTTTTGTCTTGCCATTGATTTCTTCACTGTTTCTTTTGGTTTATGTAATGTCTACATGGTGCTATCTAAAAATTAATTTAAACTTTAAATGCGTGTATTTGCAAAACCAACTTTCTGGTGACTATATAATTTTTTGGCATCTTGTTTTGTGGGGAACCCATTGGTGGCCCCCCTGAAGCCATCTCGCTGAGTTGGTGCCTCACTACTGGGTCACATCAGTAGCTGGAATCCTGTTTGGCCTTCTGAAACCAGAATCAGAACCTGGCCACAGGTTCGCCACCATAGTGGTGCAAGGAGCGAGGGACTATTATTGTCACCTTCACTGTGAAGCATCCAGAAAGTTGACAAATCTATAAAAACTACTTTAAAGTTCATAGGAAGTGAAGCATCGAAAGTTAAATTTCTCCAATTAAATTCAAACAATTGGTACACTCAAAACTAGCTTGTACTCATTAGTACTGTACAGACAATCGCTACTAGACGGCCTGTAGCCCTTTGCCAACAGCTAGCTCGAAAGTCAAGTCTTGTTTAATATCTGTTTACATATACCCACAACCAAGTAACAATCAAGTTAATACAAGGCACAAGTCATAGCAGCTAGATGTCACTAAGCAAAGATCACCTAATAACGTTGGTATACTAGGTCGCTTAGGACTGGCTGGTAAGTTGTGAACAAGGTTGGTGGTGATGTTAAATAACCAGAGTAGGGGGTAATGTCTCGGCATGAACATCAATAAACACAAGTTGGTGAACTATCATTTGGCCTTCTGAAAAACTAAGTCCCAACTGGACTGGCAAATGGCAAAAGTCCAAAAACTCTTCTCAAAAGTTAGTTCACATTGACTGAAAAATCTGGCAGTCAGGAATTGCCTCTCAAAAGTTGAAGTTCACAAACCATGAAATTTGATTGTCCTAAATTTCCTCTCCAGAGTTAAAGTTCACACAGACATCATAGGACGAGTCCCCAAACGGCAATTAAAATGTCACCACCACAGGAGTTACAATTTGAGAATTTAGTGAAAACACGTATTTAACTCTGATCCACACATTAATCCTCTTCTTACCTTATTGGTAAGAAGACAATAGATAAATACAAATATCCTTACTATAAAAAATACTCGGAGCGCACACAATACGTGTGTGTGTGTGTGTTTCTGTTTCAAGATAGTCTCAGGGAGCCACTGGGGCGCTTCCAGAAGGAGGCATTTCATTATATTCAATGCTGGCCTTTTCTAGGCATTGAAAATCTTTATCTGCAACCTTCTTCACTGAAGGATTGTGGAAGAGATCTGTTTGCATCTGGTAGCAGTTGATAATAGTCGACTGCCTCATCCCTACTTTACTGTCTTTATACATTATGACATGAAATATACGGGTAAGTACTGAACAGTACATTGTTATAAACACATTCTATTAAAAAAAAACTAATGGAAGTTAAATGTTTAGCAGTGTATGGAGGATCATTTTACTCCCAGATTAAGCTAAAATTTAACAAATATTTCAGGAAAAGTCTGGATGATTCAGGAGCAGAAGACCAGACGATGTTGTTGGCCGTTATGGAGGAAATCCACCATGAACTCGTCAGTGAAGGTAGACTTCAGATTTTGTTTGTGGAAGGAACTGTTGCCATATTTAGATGAAAATTTATATTTTATCATCATTTGCTTTTGCATTGTATTCGGTGAACCTGGAGTGAGAGGTTTTTGGGACTTTTGTTTTGTTTTTTTAACTTTCTTTAACTTAAAAGTTCTTTAACTTTTTTTTTTTCTAGAAGAAAAATTGCTCATAGAAGTTCTGAACTATGATGCTGCTGCTCTGGCAAGTCAAGTTGCTATGCAGCAGTCTGAGGAGGTAATCTGCCCTGTGTGTCAGGTAAGTGTAAGGGTCATGGCGGTGGAGTTGGATGAATGATTATACGAGTGTTTTATTCAGTCAGGCTGATTACATTTTGAAACTGTAAACTGTCCGCACAATTATGGTGCTTTCATTGTATACAAAAGGCATCCGATGATAAATACTGTGGTACCTCCGTTTTTTAATTTAATTCGTTCCCAGAAATGGTTTGAAAACCGAAACAAATTTTCCCATAAGAAATAATTTAAATTGAATTAATCAGTTCCACACTTCCCAAAAATATTAACTTAAAACTACATTTTATACATACAGTACTAGTATTTATATTTTGTACTACAGTATATACAAGTATATCTTACCTTTATTGAGGACTCATGCTGGCGTATGGAGGACAGTGAGGAAGAGGGGAGGAGGAGAGGTATTAGTGTCTGGAAGGGGAGTCCCCTTCCATTATAACAACAGTGATGATATTTCTAAGGTACTCTCTCTCTCCTGTGTTTTGTGGGCATACCAGTAGGACCTGGTTGTGGCTCACTGCTTGCTTGTCTTGCTAAGAATCTGTCTATAGACACTTGTTTTTCCCTACATTTTAACACTTGGCTGTAGTGAGACATCACATTCTCACTACAAATGATCTCTTGTTTTTCCTCTTTTGTCATCCTCAACTATTTTCTTAGGTTGAACTTTACCACTGACTTTCTTGGAACCCATGGCATGATATATAATAAGAACTTTTATGTTCAGGAACCAAAAAAGCACAAAAACCATGAAATTCTTCACAAAGGATCCAAGCGTGGTCGTCACTAGGCGGGAGACACTGGCAAACTGAAGTGAGCCACGTGCACAGTCAGCCCATCCGTGTATCAACAAACACGAGTACCGAGTCAAATTTTTTGAAGAAATTGAGCTCGAGAACCAAAAAATTTGAAAACTGGCATTAAAAAACCGAGGTTCCACTGTAGATGTTTTTGTTGAGCAACAACAAAAATTATTAGGCCACTGTTATGCTGAACATGAGCAGCTGGGGTCTGTTAGTGCCATCAATTGCTTGTGTTCAGCATAACAGATGTCCTGATAATTTTTGTTGTTTCTTGGCCATGTACGCATTGTTTCACTCTACTTCCTATGATTTGTCAGCCAAATTTTAAGGGTGCCCTTTCCTTGTGTGGGCTAAAAGTGGTGGTAATGTGTCGATCAAGCTGTAGCTAGTAGTGAACCACGTGGAAACATGCTGTGTTATCAGTCTCCAGTTAATGAGATTATCAAAAACAAGGTTAAAAGTGGTGGTCTTGGGGATTTCACATTTGTGTTTTGTACAATGTGACCAAACTAACTTTATTTGGTATTCTCAAGAATAGATTAGGTCATTCAGTTTTATGCTAAAACTGAAATTAAGACTGATTACCCGAAAAATGAGCCTGCCTAAAGTGAAAAGTGATGATGACGTGGCTTGAGAATGTTGTATGCAGCTGTGCCATGAAATTAGAGATCATGGGCAAGGATGTTTACCCAGAATCAGTTTTGAGAGTAATTTTCTTCTCCGAGCACATACTGGTGCTAGGCTTGTTTGGTGATAACTTGCTCTGTCAGGCTGTTGCTTGCAGTGGCTGACATATCTACTAGAACCTGGTTGATCCGTCACTTTCTGTAGAAATTTTGCTCTTTTTGGAAAATGACACTTTGTCTTACTAAGCCAAAGCTGAGTAGTGAGACATTTCTTGAAATTGTGAAATTAACTGCCGAGTAAGTTTATAAGGTAGATCAAACTTGGTTCACTGAAGGCTTATATCTGGAAACATACTGGTTCATCATTAGAATGAATCCTTCTGCTAACTTCAGGCAAAACAGAGTAGTTTCTGTGCTCTGCTGCTCCAATGCTTCTGACACACACAATGCAAATTAATTGATTGATAAATGTCAGTATCAAGGCATTGAAAAGAGCCTCCAATTTATGAGCTGAAAAGTGGTTTGATGTACATTTTGTCCTTGGGGTCAAAGCACACATCAAAAGGATTGTACAAAGTAAAAGACAATCCAAATATCTGCCCAGAATATCAACAAATGGTTCAGTGGGAAAGTACTGTACAGTAGTATCACTGTTACTGTACTGTTTTATGTTTGTCTTCTAATACCACTTTCTTGATCCAATCTGTGGAAAAGATTGCAAAATGATATACCGTTAGCAAAGCTTTTGATACTGTACCTTGTGGAAAACAAAATTAGAAAGGTAGACAAACATGGTACTGGAAGCATTGTTATAATGTATATTGGATTACAGCATGACTATTTCAAAGAAAAGAGAAGGGTCACGTAAATGGTGTCAAGTCAAGTCCAAGAGTCCGCTGCATAACAGTAATATAAACGTTAATTAATAATATAAAAGCTAATGTTCTTCATATTGATCTTGTTCTTGTTAGGCTCCATTTAATTCATGTAGGTCAGTTTTGGGCACTATACTATAGTATGAACAGAAATACTCTGGAAAGGTTACATAAGACATTTAGACTTAACATTAGTAACTAAAGTATTTCAAATGTAATGTATGCTGATGATAGTTTTTTTTTTTTTTTTTTAGCAGTGAGAGAGAAGTATGTAGACTAGTTGAAAATGGTGGGAGTTGGGAGGGTGGTTGAAGTGTATAGTGTAAACTGTGTTAATGTAAACAAAAGGTCCATTTACAGATGCATGGATTACAGGAGTCACTCAGAGGACCAAATGAAATGATCTATAAACCAGGTTCTGGGCCGAATATCCTTGTAAACTGTTCCTGTGGCTTAGCTCTACAAGGAGCCAATCTCACACTAAATACAGTAAGTCTTAATTGTGCTCCTTACTCCAAATATGTGAATTTCTAAGTTTTGTAGTTGACAGAATTTTTAAATATGTACAATCATGTTACTCTTGAGTAACATGACATCGATGATTGTACCATCAGTGGATGAGGCAGACAGTGTTCATTTTCTTCAAACTTCACATGATTGGAGGGACTCCAATAATCATGGGACTCGATTAATCCCCTTCATCAAATGTAGGGAAGTTTCAGGGAAATTGTGTGTTAAACCATAGAGAAACAAATTTTGGAACCCAAAAAACCCCCCACACACAAATATTGGTGCATTGCTATTAGTATAAAATTAAATATGAATACATTATAAACACTTGTTACTAAATATATTTGATATATCATAAATTATGATAGAAAACTCTCATTACAATGTTCCTGCTAGAGCATCATTACCGATTCATATTGGCTTTGCTGCTCTGGTAGTGTGTCAAGTCAGCAACATCACTAGTTTATATCACTCTGGAGGCAGCATATAATACTAAGTCATGTGCACATCTACACTTTCTTGCATCTGTTTTCTTCATTTAACATTTAGACCATTTCAGAGAGAAAGGCATCTTAAATGTGGTAGGGATAAAAAACAAAACAAAACAAAAAATATTTAGAGTATATTGCTGCTATGAGCCATGTGCAGATGCTTATCACATGTCAGCTGTGTCCAACAACTTGAGTCACTGATATCTTCCACTAGTTGATAGCCCTTGATATATTGAGAGTTGCTAACTGAGCGTAAAACAAATATATACATTCATATATAAAATAATTGTTTACATAAACACAGTGTTTAAGAGCATGTGAACCACATGAGCTGCCTGGAGTAGTTCATATGTCTCTAATAGTTACTGCTAAGAGTTTAATATACCATTCATCATGAAGCATGTTGTTTGCACCTCAGTGTTGCCACATTCTTTACTATTTTTAGATATGTTTTACCGTGTTTTGAGTTTTCAATATTTTGTACCAATGGTGATTCGGGCCCCCCATAATCTTCATTTTTTTTTGTTAGAAAATGTATCATTTCCTCTTTAAACTCTACATATGATCTGTGTATACAGTATTTATCTTCACTTCAGTTCACTTCGTATTTCTTACTGTAGGTAAAATCAAGCCTAGAAAACACTGTATCTCACCATGGGCAGACTTGTGTGGGGCAGATGTCCTTCACACCAACAACAGACACGCAAGGCGCTAACGTACTCATCACTTGCAGCATCTGTGACTGGATGTCTTTTCTCTTGTAGAAGTTGGTCAATCATTCAAGAGTATCTTCAGATACTGTATAGCCGCATACACCATTCCACTGATCAGATTCGGAAGATGGCTGTGATTAGATCCCAGTTAAGTAATTTTTTTTTAATAATTACTGTTTTCTATAACTAATATTACTAGTGATTTAGGATAGTGTTTGGTGTACCATAAACCAAATTTGCATTTCACTTACAAAGGTTAGAGAGTGTCACATTTTCACCATTTGAATTATGTGTGTAATTTTATTTATTCTTATAATTAAAGTTTCAAGAACACTGATATTCTATACAGTATTTACTATCTAAAATAATTGTTACACTAAGGATTCTAAGTTAAGGCAAAAATATTAAATATGCTTGTATGGATTTTTACCCCTTTTATCAAATTGCATTTCCACTACTATGTTGTTTATTGAAGTTGAGGATTTTATTTTTCTTGCACAGTACCTTTTCTTCTTAAGGTTACAAAGTTGGTCTCATAAGTGTCCATCTTATAACAAGTCTTACTATTATTTTTAAGAGGTTTATGTAGAGTCTGTGTGTGTGTTGAATGGTGGAAACCCCATGACAGGACTCTCATGATTAGCTGTGAATCAAGTTATTTGCCAGATGTTTACAATGTGTACAGTTTTATGTTTTGTGCCTTTAAGAGGCCCCAAGTGATTGTTGCTTAGAACACATTTTCACATTTATATTCCTTAAATATTTAGTAATTAAAACTAAGCATGGCTGTTCTGAATAAAGTTTCAAATAAGGAATAATTTTTTTTTAACTTTTCAAACAAGTATTCTAATCTTTAGAAAGATTGAAGTTGTAGATAATATAAAGATTCAATTGTTTCCTAACAATACAAAAAATAATTTTAATTAAAAAAAAAATCCATAACTTTTTTCTAGAATATCCTCGGTTTCACTTGTAAATCCTGTTGATTTGTTTAATATGTGAAAATAGATTCAATTGAATGACAACCGATTTTAATATAAAATCTTGAAACAATTTTAAGATTTGAATTTTCCTACCAAAAATATATTTCTTTTTGTACTTTGCAGTATATTAATTTGCTCATCACTTTCTATGCAAAGTCAGATAGGAATGTCTTCACAAGAAAAAGAAATGTGATGCTGCACTGGATAAATTTCATTAAATCTTTTGACTCTGAGAAAAATATAATACAGAAATGCATTAGTGTAGTTATGAATCTTCACTCAAGAAGATATTACCATAGTTGTACATTACTTAAGAGGAATGATATCTGCCTTTACTACTTTTTATGATTTTCTTGTTTTATGAATACTTTTATGTATTCTGCTGATACATGCATAAAGTACATATGCACACGTACGTGGAGAGTAAGGAAAAGCCTCTTTCATTACCTTTGTGTTGCAGTTTTTTCCAGTGCTTAGTTCCTAATAAATTTTTGTGTTGCTTCAACCCTGAAACACATGTTGATTTCATGTAGCGCTTCCATTGATAATGTGTAAATTTTTTAGATATTTCTGGTGAGAAAGGTTGAAGAGAGGGTATTTATTTGGTCTACACATGCCTTTATCATGAATACTATATGAATTTTCAATATTGTAGCCCTCAGTGGACAATTGAGGGTTAAAATTGTGTATATTTGTATTTTTGGTCTAGGTTCATTTTAGCCTTCAAAAAATGTGTATTTTAAATATGCTTTAGTGTTGTATAGTGTGTAGCATTCACTGAGAACTTATTTAGTGAAATAAATAATTAAAAATATATAATTCCTATTTAAATTGAAGTTTAAGGGTGTAGGTACTGTGTTTAAATTTCATTTGAATATTTGGTTCTCAATAGCTTTGCTATAACTGGAAAAAAACACGATGTAAAGAGTAGTACATTTTCATAGTCTCGAATATTAACTTCATTATTCATTCTAATAAAATAATACAATATTCATGCATGCACAATTTGTTTAAATGTATAAAATTGTTGTATATATATCCATTCAAAATGGATTTTGAATTTCTCGGTGTTAAATGTATACTTTTGGTGTCTTGTGTATGATTTTCAGTCAAGTTGCCTTTTAAAATATAGGCGTTAAAACTGTAATATACTATTGAATCTCAAGAATTCTACTGAAGGAATAATTATCATACCAGTACCAATCTTTTATAAAATTATGTTGTTTCCAAAATTGGGTCAGCTTCTGCTATCCTTTTTTTGGTTAATGTGCTATTGAAGACTGCTGTTTCTTTACACAGATATTCATCTGAATTGTTAAATAAATCTATTAATTAAGTGGTGGGCAAACTCCTTGCACAATAAAATTTCACCTGCAGCTTCCAGCGGGTAAAATATGCTAGAGTAATATTAAATCAACGTTACCAACGTTGATTGTATATTAAATAAGTCTTTTGCCCAGATTTGCCTAGGGTAAGGTATCAAGTCAGTTTGGAGTGTGGTGCACAGAGTAAAATAACTTAAATTTATTAAGCTCTGGCATAAAAATTTGCTAATAAGTTAGCATAAAAATGAATTCGATGACTAGTGCCGGTAATGATTTCATTTTTCTCAGCGGATTGGACGTGTGGCTTTTCAGTCAAAAAGCATTTGAATATGTATTGCATTTACATGCACAAAATTATGTTTCTCTACAAAAATTACTTTAAAATTATTTTCATTTTCATTAAATGCACGTTGAAACAGGCTGAAAACAATCACTATCCATGTAAATTGGATGCGTCTTATTTGCTTGCAAATACAGTACAGTATTTTGTTGTATATAATTTTGCTGAGCATTCTTAGTTGGTGAACTGTGCTTGTTTACCATTTTGTTTTTCTCATCTTGTAATTAGGATTTTAAAATGAATATACTGTAATTCAGATTTTATAAATCGTAATATTGCAAGTATTAAACTGGCAAATAACGCTGTACAGTATTTAAAAATAAAAATAAAAATGCATATTAAATGTCATGCACACTTCTGTGGAAATAAATGGAAGTCGAAGCTCTATCGACTTCGTCGATAGAGCTTCGGCCTCTCACGCGTAGGGTCCACGGTTTGAGTCTCCTACAGCCCAAGTGAATGGAATAAAATGAATAATTAATAATTTGATCATATTCAAAATATACCTTCAAGACCATATAATTTAATACCGACTTTGTAACACATGCAAGTGTTACAAATGAATTTTTTAAATTTTCTTTAAATATGTTCCTCCTCTTGGAATACTTAAATTGTACTAAAAACCTTGGCTAAAACTTTTGTACACTTTACAATCATACAATGTGCTATGTTGATTTAGGATTCTGTAGTCTTCTTATGGTAATTTATGGAACTTTATATAATTATAATTTTTAGTTCATATGTATGCATGTGTAGTATCTTAACCTTTAGCGCGCGCGCACACAGACAGACGGACAGATAGAGTAGGACTTTACAGTGTACTGGATACTGAAGCCTGTTGGAAGGTTTCAGAATTACTAATGTATGCAATACTTAGGGGAGTAAACACTTGTTCCTGATATTAAAGTACAGTATCAGTTTTTTTTTTTTTTTTTTTTTTTTCATTTTACATTAACTGAGTGGTTTTTTATACACTGCTTTTTTTTAACACGTCTTTCTTTCCCTTCCATGATAATGGGAAAAGGTTAGTGATAACAACTTGACAAAATGTACAGGCTAAGATGCACACCAGGGCAGTCAGTTGTCTGTCTTCATCTTAGCACTACCACTAAGATACATAGTTTGTGTTTTTTTTTATGGGTTTGACAAATTTAACTTGAAAGATAATTAGATACATACCATGTTTATTTTCATGTCTATGCTATATGTTTGAAACCCTTACTGGTGTTGGCAAGCCAAAATGAATTAATTTTTTGATTGTTTCATCTTTAGGCAATATTTTACGAGTGGTATATGCCAAGAGTTTTCCCAAGTGTATTGATTCTTTACATAAAATTTGTATTGATGTTTTTGTATTTTCATGGCTTCTGTGAACTGTGATTTATATAATTAGTCTTTATCAGTGTTTTTACTATTGTACATCCTTAATTATTTTGCCAACACTGTACTAGCCTAATTGTGCTTGCGGGAGTTGAGTTTCGGCTCTTTGGTCCTGTAAAGTCCCATTTAGTATTGTACTGTGTGATATTATTTCGGTCCCATTTTGCCAATACTGCGTGATACTAAGTGTACCGGTGGTGCTGATCCTGTCAGATGTGAAGTATAACGCACTGACAACGATATTAAGTGTGCCAAGTCACCATTTAGTTTTATTAAATTGGACTGTCTGCAACTTATGCAATTTTTTAATGTGCTCCAGTGATAGTCATAAATACATCATTATTATTATTATAAGTACTCTTATCACTTTGATTATTACCCCTTATCATTTCTGTTCTCTTATTGGGATACCTGGTGATATTTAGCACCTTCTGATTATTTTGCGCATTTGATGGTGCTACATAGCCTTCCCGGTTTGGTGCCTGCTTTTGATAATTACTTACTTAGATTATTACCCTTTTACTTGGGTGCCTCCAGCCTTGGCACCAACGATTTCAGTATTAGTCGATTATGCATATCGCATCGGTACCCCATTTTAATTGTTTGTTTATTATGCATCCCATACTTATTCTGTTGGCTGTACCCTATCAGAAAATTAAATGTATGTTTCAACTCTTAATACAAGACCCACAGCACAACAATGAAAAATTATCTCTGATTAACTGTGGTCATTATCAAAAGTTTTTGAAATACAAAAATTACAAACCACTTTATAGTTTATATAATTTAATAGGTTTATATTTGACTATCTTATGACAACATTAATGTTTCATTGTGATACATGCTACTGAAGGTATCATTTTTCCTGTTTGTGGTAAATACATGTTTTGGGTGTTTAACCCTACATTAGTTCTTAGTGTGTTTAAAGGGAGCATTAAGGATATAGTGCATAGCACAGCAGTGGGCTGCATATTAATCCAATTGAGGTAGAATTGCAGACAGTTTTCCTTACATATTTGACTAATTTTTATTTAAACCTTTCAACTGCAAGAAACCAAATTGTTGAAGTAACTTACTACAAGAAAGCACTAAACCTGGAAGGCTATATTGTATTCAAAATATTTCAACAGCCAAGTGGGATAGAGAAAATATGCAAAGGAGTTTTAACATTTAATTAGAAGAAATAACCGATACAGAAAATCAACACATTACATAATGATTACATAAAAAAAAATGGTATAACTGCTCAAACACGATCAGTAAACTCTGATATGCTGTACTGCTTACATAACCTGTAAAACATTACCCATGAAAACCCAGCATTGAATGTAATGAAATGTCTTTCTGGAGGAGCCACTGTGGCTATCTGAAGCTAACTTGCCGAGATTGCTCTACGCTAAAAGGCCACGTCAGTTGCAGAAGTTTACTTGTTTGGTCTACCCAGGGACCTGGCCCCACCAATGCCGGAACTGCAGACTGCAAGGCCTACACCCACCGAGTGGATCCCAGTGATGCCACATCCATACTCAATTGCTCAAAGTACCCCCTCCATGATTGCAAGACAGCCAGCAAGTGCAAACACATCCTATGGTCTTGAATAATAAGGGCCCCAGACAGCACAAGCTGCTGCACATGGACCTGACACTTGCTCATATTTTCGGACAATGGCAGACAGCTAAAGAGCAGAGCAAGAGAAGCTCCACTCAGGAACACCTTTAAGATAGAGCGCACCTGCCAATCAAGTAATTCACACGAGTGACAACCCCTGCCAGGTCCCAAGGAAAAGACAGGGTTGTCAGTCAGCCAGGATGAACTAGAGACCTCAATACTGCAACCAATAAGCAGGCAGAGACCCATAATTAAAGAAAGGACAGGTTCATCCATCATAGAAGGTGCAGCACAGGAAGTCGGAAACCTCCAGAAATACAACACCCGAGACACTGAATAACTCAAAATTGAACCTGTGGGGGAGCAGCTAAGCGATCCAACTCATACATGGAGGGATGATGTGAAAAATGATCTGCAGCAGCAAAGACCCTCTGCAGAGGGGACCAAAGTCGACAAAGGACTGAAGGACACCCACAGACACCTGTCATGCTCTCCCTGGGTGGTGTCATGCACCCAAACAATTTATCCAAGACACAATCATTGGCCAATTAATCTGAGCTACAATAAACCAAAACAGGCACTTTCCTTAGTTCTGCAAGTTGTGGCAACAAATAATGGCTATTGTCAGTCACGATCCATTCAGCAACTTGCTGGTAGAGTTTGTGATTACGGTGGTAGGTCCAGTGTTGGCTCAACCCCATGACACGTCAACTCTACCATGTTCAGTGCACTTAACCACAATGGCCTCCCTTTCTCACTTCTCGGGTGTCACCTCGAGGTGCGAATTTTATCGAGAAGGGTAAGGAGGGTTTTGTGTAATCTTTTATTGTTATTGAATGTATAATTACATTATAATTTCATACATATGATAAAGCACAAACACCAGTGCACTCAGCACAACCATAAAACCTCTCCCCGCCAAGGGACCAAACAGAGGCATCAAAGATCCGTGATTAGCTCGAAGTGAGGCTCTCCAGGCCTCTCGGGGATGTACTGTACTCTGAAACACACAAGAGAAGGTAACTGACAGCTAAGACAGCATTAGTGGGCACCTCATGGAAAATAACCCTGAGCAAGTGCAGCTTGAATGCAACATGAACCAAGGCCATACAAGCCAGGAAAAAAAAACACGTGAAGCCAATACTAAAATACAGAAACAATACACAAAAGCAAATGGTTCCTTCAGGCCAACAGAATCCAAGGATGGCTGGCACTTAGCTTGAAGCTGAAGGACTGGATCACTACAGGCAGCTCTACACACTGCTTCATCAGCAACAACTGATCAAGGGAGCTGACAGGGCTGGGCCTGGGCTATTTAGTGGCAGTATTTGGTACTAATGAGTTTCAAGCTAGTTTGTGTGAATTGCTTGGTAGTTTGGAGGCTTTGTTTTCTGTGAATTCTCCAGTTGTCTGAAAGGCTTTGCTGACTTTCTGGAGAGACTAGTGGGGAGGCAAAGTGTCACCCACTCACCAACCCTCAGGAAGGAAAGGGGGGCTGGGGACCAGATTCTGGCTGTAGTCACTGGTAGGCCAAACAGAACTTCTGCAAATGATGTGACTTATGTCCCCATGTAAGGCTCAATGTAAACTCCTCGTTCTCAATATTAGGTAAACCTGGCATCAAGTAAATCACAACTTCAATAAATTAGCCTAGGGTATACAAAGTATATGGGAAAAGAACCACTAGTTTACTTGGGTGACCTTGTCACATGTAACAAAAGCCATTTACAAATATTATATACAAGTACATTAAAGTAATAAGCATTGACACTTCAAACTCCAATTAGATGCTACTAAGTTAAACAGGTCAAGCTTCAGGTACATGAAACTCAACATGGGTACACTAGTGGTCACCTAGATGCTGTTCAGTTAACTAGTCACCAGCTTAGTTTACATAACACTTGGGTACACTGGTACACTAGTCTGCAGTTAAAGTGCATCCAAGTTAATGTGGTTAAGACGGAATCAATGTGCACTTTATCAAAACCTTGACGTCACTATGGACTATGAAATTCAGAGACAACAGACTCAACAAAGTTAAAGTCAATGGCACTCAAATACATAGGTCCCTCCCAGGGCCTGGCAATTTCAGTCAGTATTTTGCTGAAAATACTTTGTCCCAAATTACTTTGCAAATGACTAAGTCCCCACATGGACAACTATAGTGTATATGGGGGACTATACTTAATAAACTAAAAATCACATTCACTAGTACTCGCTGTATGGAACATAAGCAAATGTTCATTTATATAAGAGACTACAATAGTTAAATGATTACAAAACTGAGTAACCAACCACCTGGTTGGCTGCCCTGAATTATGACTCAGACATATCCCCACACTCACTCAAGCTGGCCAGTGTGCACACGAGTCTCAATCATTAAGAAGCAATTCAACAGTTTGGCATCATGCCAAACATACAAACAAAACCTTGAAATATTGTATAGTCTGACTTTCATATGGACATGTATTACATACACTGATATTATAGTGACAAAATATACTTATTACAAGAATATACATTTAGCTTAAACATTAATGACTAATTATATTCTAATTATAAAGATTGGACACTGTGTATATTAATATGCTGTATATACTGAGTCTGGGTCATAATAGTGACCTTTTGAGTTTGTAACAATTGTAGCAAGATAGCTTCAAGGAGCCACCGGGAGGCTCCCTCCAGAAAATCTTTATATACTCAGGGTTCACTATGATGGGCAACAAAAAGCTAACCCTGTCCTGGTTTTTGCCTTCTACCTCCTAACTAATACTTGGTCCAGCCAATCAGTGCCAGGTCTTAGCTCTGCCCACTATGGCTCCCTGGGCTTCCACCAATTGAACTCCAGGATAGGCTATAAGCCTGCCCTGAAGGGGTACGTTTCCTTCCCGCAGATTGGGAGGGAACTCTCCCTTTCAATCACATGATTCTCTCTAGTATGGTTGGAAGCTTCAGCTCTTCCCTCATGTTGTTGATTCTTGTGCACCTTCGGGCACCAAGAATTATCCTCATAACTTCATTCTGTATTACTTCGTTTGTAATTTTGTGCTATATAGTGTCCCCCAGCTTGGTGCCTTCTTTGGTAATTACAGTACTGTACTAGATTGTGTAAGCGTGGGAACAACTCCCGCTTGTTATCCATCTCTTATCCATCAGTTCTGGGAGCCACTTTTTTTTTTTTTTTTTTTCTTTTTTTTTTTTTTTTGGAGATATATACAAGAGTTGTTACATTCTTGTACTTAAGTGGCATGTCTTAGTACCTTTTCCAGTTTGTTGATTTGCTTCTTTAGATATGGGCACATACAACCGCTGCATATTCCAGCTTTGGTCTAACAAAAGTCGTGAACAAGTTCTTTAGTATTTCGCCATCCATGTATTTAAAAGCAATTCTGACGTTAGAAAGTGTAGCATAGGCCCCTCACACAATGTTCTTAATGTGATCCACAGGTGATAGTTTTCTATCTAGAACCATGCCTAGATCTTTCTTTATCAGACTTCAAAGATTTTTCACATAATTTATAGGTTGTGTGGGGTCTATGTTCTATTCCACATTCCATAACATGGCATTTATTTACATTAAATTCCATTTGCCAAGTGGTGCTCTATATACTTATTTTGTCCAGGTTTTCTTGAAGGATATAACAATCATCTAAGTTACTTATCTTCCCTATTATCTTAGCATCATCATCAAACATGTTTATATAATTCTATATTCCATCTGGTAGATCGTTTATGTAGACAATGAACAATACTGGTGCAAGAACTGAACCCTGTGGTACTCCACCTGTGACATTTCTCCAGTCTGATACACTTCGTCTTATTACTGCCCTCATTTATCTATCAGTCAGAAAATTTTTCATCCATGTTAGCAGCTTACCTGTCACCCCTCCAATGTGTTCCAGTTTCCAGAACAACCTCTTATGTGGAACTCTGTCAAGAGCCTTTTTTTCTAAGGTCCAGATAGATGCAGTCATCCAAGGTGAACACTAGAGTCATACATACAGCAGTCTCAACAAAGCCATTACTGGGTGTAGACAGATGCCTCCACACACCTCTTCCAGCCAGTAAAAAATGTACACGTTAATACATAATTGTTTTCTTACATTTTGCATAGAAATAAATACTGTACAAGAAAATATATTTTCTGGAATTTTGTTTATTTTTTTGCGTATGGTCAAGAATTACCATTTTTCAATAGCCGCTGTAAACGGGTTAAAGAATAAATGAAAGTACAGTATGTACTGTATTGTATTCAGTCCTTGGTGAAAATCCCCTTATTATCTGCCTCACTGACTAGGCCGAGTACCCTGTTATTCATGACTTCATTCTTGCCAGAAATAAGTTCTTTGAGAACTGGCTTGTTGACCAGTTGAAAAGTTTTCATGGTCAAATACTCGCCAATTGGTTTCTTAAATAAAGGAACAAGAAGTTTTGACATCCCAAGTTTCATGCCATCAGCAACAATTTTCACTGGTAACATAAAAGGTTTGTCCAGTACAGAAGGTTCTGGCTCTTTGTTTAGAGGACTGCATGTGTTTAGGGTTCCCAGCACCATAGTGAAACCTAAAAAGAATCCCAATATGTAAGTCTTCTCCCAGTCGATCATAAACTGTGTAAAGTTCCAGCTGGCAGCAGGAGACCCCAGCTTAGCAGCGAGCCTGGTGAACGTAGAGTGGTAGTGGTGTAGGAGCTCCTCTAGGTGGGTAGTTCTGATGGTGTGAGTCGTGGAGGCGTGTAGCAGATACTGAAGGTCAAAAAAAGGGCTTCCCCAGCTAGTGTTTCCCCAGTCAATGAGTTTTATTCCTTCAATCTCTTGATGGCTTCCATTTAGTTGAGGATCTTTGTATTTGTACATGATATTATTTATCCACATATCTCCATGAATTAAACATTTGATAGTATCTTCTTCAGGCAGTGCACATGTATACTTTTCTATTAAACTTTGTTTACATTCTTTGACTCTCTCCGTTACATCTTTTTTGTCACTTTGACTCTTAAGAAAGTCAATGGCAGTTTCTAGCACCGCTGACATGACTGGTTTAAATGTCAGTAGATGTTGTGATGTCGGAAAACATGTGTATTTTTCCTGGAATGCATTGGGCTGATAGCATGCATGTGAAAGAGCGTGAATTCTCGCAATCTCTTTAATTATAATTTTAAGATGATCAAAATCTAATCCTTTGTACTTGTCATATGTCTCATAACCAGTAATCTTTATATTTTCCATTAGTAATATGTTTTCCTTGTTTGTGCACTTACCATATATTAATTCTGGGATTGGTATACAAGGCTCCTCAGGTGCTTTAGCAGCTTGAAACTCATTCAGTTCCTTTATGATCTCTGCATATACTAAATACTCCCTCAAACTAGACTTCACCTCTTTGTTTATTTCACGAATCATCGGATTCAAACTGGAGAACTTGGCTACCAGATGGAGAATGATGGTATTGCGAGAGGTTTCACCTTCATTCACTGACACCTCAACATCCAGCAGCACCAACTCAGAGTTGAAACCATCACCTGGGCTTGTACCTGATGAAACAAACATTGAAAAACACACACAACAGCCAATGTAAATATAGCCCCTATGACAACTTTTCGATGCATCTGTTCAATTTCTAGAATTAGTAAGAAGCTATATTTTCTGTTTTTTACATTTTAGTGAGAAAGTGAGTGTGAGACTGTCATTACTGAAGTAACTTAGTGTAGTTACAGGATGAGAGCTTTGCAATAAAATTGATAGGGAAGAATTCCCGAGACCTGGAACTTCAAAAACAAAAGGTCATAGATTTAAACTAATGAAACAAAGCTGCCAGAGAAATATAAGAAAATTCACGTTTGTAAACAGAGTGGTAGACAGTTGGAACAAGTTAGGTGAGAAGGTGGTAGAGGCCAAAACAGTCAGTAATTTCAAAGCGTTATATGACAGTGCTGGGAAGACGGGACACCACGAGCGTAGCTCTCATACTGTAACTACACTGTCATATAATGCTTTGAAACTACTGACAGTCTTAGCCTCTACAACCTTCTCACTTACCTGGAGTGTGTTTTGGGAGAATTCTACTCCCAAAGCCCAGCCTGAGGCCAGACTCGACTTAACTTGTATGAACTTGTCTAACACTGTGAAATTGAATTTTCTAACATTTCTTTGGCAGCTTTGTTTAGTTAGCTAAATCTATGACCTCTTGTTCTTGAAGTTCCAGGTCTCAAGAATTCTTCCTTATCGATTTTGTCGATTCCTGTTACTATTGTAGTGATCATATTGCCTCTATTTTTTCTATCTTCTAGCTTTGTCATATTTAATACCTCTAGCCTCTCCTCACAGCTCTTATTTTTCTGTTTTGGAAGCCATTTTGTTGCATGTCTTTCCACCTTTCCAATTTTGTTGATTTGATAACACATTTGACAATGTTTTTAAGATTTTTAGTAGAGTATCATGCCCTGCACCTAATTAACTCCACCACCTCTGTTTTGAACAAACTAGAAAACAGAATGAAGCCATGAGGGTGATTCTTGGTGCCAGAAGATACACAAGAATCAACAACATGAGGGAAGAACAAACTTTCAACCATACTAGAGAATCATGCAAGTTAAAACAAATTTAATAATTAAAAGTCTTGACAGACCCCTACATCTCCTGCATTGCTCATTGACAAATTATTATTATGTCCTGTTAGCACAATATTTACTGGTGCCAACACACCACCACACATTAAAATTAATTTGTGTTATAATCCATATAAATACTTTTTTTCCATTGCCCATTATTCCTTAGATTGTTACCTAAAAAATATGTCTCACACAACACTTAACCGTTACCTTTTGATAAGGAGCCACTCGTAACATTATGCCCACCTATAGTACAATGCCCAAAACTGAACTTCATACTCTAAATAAAGTATCTTACTAACAATAATAAGGTAAAACTTATGAACAACATTAAATAACTTATTGCTAACACTTCTTATGAATTCTAGTATCAAATTAGTTTATTCTGAACATTTGTACACTTTTCTTGGCTTAAGATCCCTCTTGATCATAAGATCTTTTGCATTCAGATTTGGCAGTTTCATCAATATCAAGCTGATATTTGGTACAGTAACATTTTTACCAATACCTAGGCTTGGAATCCAGTCTTTTTTCAGCACTGAACTGCATCTGGTGGTAAATTCAATCAATCATCTCCCTCCTACCATCCATACCACTCATCAGCAACAAAGACTTCATTAAATCCATCATACTAGAGTTGAATTGACTGAGAATTCAGCTGCAATATATACATTATAAAACATCCAATTCTTAAACTTTGAACAATTCTGAGAAATGATAGTGAAAATGTATATTGGGTAGTTTAATCATAGTCTGCCTTGTGGTGTAGTCTCGGGGATAAATGACTTGCCGGCACTGTACAATATATTGTATGTACTGTATTAATTATAATTTATACTGCTGTACCTTCAAAACGTTTCAGGAAATGAAAGTTCTAGATTTGTGTTAGAGAGATGATTTTGGTGTAAATTTTTATATGTAAGAGAAAGGAAGTCAGTATTGTACAGTACTTGTGTTCAACAGTTGCTCAAGGTCACTTAATACTGAATTTAGACATTACAATTCAGAACCCGGATGAGAACAGCCCGAAATATTTGGTTCTAGGCACTTCGTGTATCAGTGGTTGGTGCAGGTGCCACACAACTGATTGATTTTGGATTGGCTTGTCAGGAAGGGCAAGATGCATTGGCTTGTTTCCTTATACCTGATGTCTGTTCTCTTAGCAGTAAATAAGTTCCTGAGAGGTAGTTAACTGCTGTGGGTCATTTTCAAATTTAAAAGGATTGTGATATTTTTCATATTGATTTTGTGTAGAATTACAATTTAAAATTAAATAGAATACCATTAATCATGAATTAAAGACTAAGTAAGTAAGTAATTATCAAAAGAAGGCACCAAACCGGGAAGGCTATGTAGCAAATTGAAGAGTAAATGATAGTATTTATTCATGTTTTAATGAAAATCCCCTTCTTATCTGCTTCACTGAATAGGTCAAGTATCCTGTTATTCATGAGTTCATTCTTGCCAGAAAGAAGTTCTTTGAGAATTGGCTTGTACATCAGTTGAAAACCTTTCATGGCCAAATACTCGCCAACTGGTTTCTCGAATAAAAGAACAAGACATTTTGCCGCCCCAAGTTTCATGCCATCAGAAACAAATTTCATTGGTAACAAAAAAGATTTGTCCAGTACAGAAGGTCCTGGGTCTTTGTATACAGGACTGCTTGTGTTCAGGGATGCCAGCACCAGTGCGCAGCCTAAAAGTAATCCCAATATGCAAGTCTTCTCCCAGTCGATCATAAACTGTGTAAAGTTCCAGCTGGCAGCAGGAGATCCCAGCTTAGCAGCGAGCCTGGTGAACGTGGAGTGGTAGTGGTGTAGGAGCTCCTCTAGGTGGGTAGTTCTGATGGTGTGAGTCGTGGAGGCGTGTAGCAGATACTGAAGGTCAAAAAAAGGGCTTCCCCAGCTAGTGTTTCCCCAGTCAATAAGTTTTATTCCTTCAATCTCTTGATGGCTTCCATTTAGTTGAGGATCTTTGTATTTGTACATGATATTATTTATCCACAGATCTCCATGAATTAAACACTTGATGGTATCTTCTTCAGGCAGTGCACATGTATATTTTTCTATTAAACTTTGTTTACATGCTTTGACTCTCTCCATTACATCTTTGTCATTCTGACTCTCAAGAAATGCAATGGCAACTTCTAGCACTGCAGATATTACTGGTTTAGTTTTTATGAGATGTTCTGATGTTGTTGGAAAACATGTGTATTTTTCCTGGAAACTACTGGACTGATAGTATGCATGTGAAAGCACATGGATTCTCGCAATCTCTTCTATTACAATTTTAAGATGGTCAAAATCTAGTCCTTTGTGCTTGTTGTACGTCTCATAACCAGTGATCTTAATATTTTCCATTAGTAATATGTTTTCCTTCTTTGTACACTTACCATATATTAATTCTGGGATTGGTATACAAGGCTCCTCAGGTGCTTTAGCAGATTGAAACTCATTTAGTTCCTTTATGATCTCTGCATATACTAAATACTCCCTCAAACTAGACTTCAGCTTCTTGTTTATTTCACAAATCATGGGATTCAAACTGGAGAATTTAGCTGCCAGATGGAGAATGATGGTATTGCGAGAGGTTTCACCTTCATTCACCGACACCTCAACATCCAGCAGCACCAACTCGGAGTTGAAACCATCACCTGGGCTTGTACCTGATTAAATAAACATTGAAAAGACACACACACAATCTGTGTGTGTAATGAGTGTAATCTGTATGTAGAAGGTCTTTGATTTTCAGCAATTTTTGGTATTTAAATATATGCAATTGTTAAAAGTAAAATTGTTTTAAAAGTATTGTTTATACAAGGTACATTCTTTGGTAAGAACATAAGAATGATGGCAACTGCAGAAGGCCTATTGGCCCATATGAGGCAGCTCCTATTTATAACCACCCAATCTCATTCATATTATGTCTAACCTACACTTGAAATAATCAAGGGATCCTACTTCTATTATGTTACACAGTAATTTGATTCACAAATCAACAACCCTGTTACCGAACCAGTATTTACCCAGGTCTTTCTTAAATCTAAACTTATCCAATTTATACCCATTGTTTTGTGTTCTATTTTGAATTGATATTTTTAATACCCAATTAATATCCCCTTTGTTATGTCCATTCATCCATTTGTATACCTCTATCATGTCACCCCTAATTCTTCGCCTTTCTAAATAATGTAATTTATGCTTTGTCAACCTTTCTTCAAATGACAGGTTTCTAATTTGTGGGATTGGCTTATTACTAACACATTGATAGATAAATCCCAGTGTCCTATTTGCCTTATTATGAACATTTATGCATTGATTTTTTGGTTTAAAATTCTTACTAATCATAACTTCCATAGCTCTTTTGCAATCTCGACACCATCTAGCTCGTATCTTTTAACTATCATTACATAGCCTCAAAACCTTACATTTGTCAGCATTAAACTGCATCTGCCAATCTTTTAACCATTTCAAAATCCTCTTTAGATCGCCTTAAAGTGACAAAACTTTTGCATTAACTTTGGTAGTGTGACACCATAGTCAGCAGTGTGACAGTGTATTACTGTCACCTTCTGGAGTACAGTGGTGTCGACTGTACTGGTTTAAGTGTTGAGAGACTGTGCTACAGTGCATTGTTATTGACTTTGATTAGGTGACTTGTTTGTCTGTTTTGCTTTGATTATATCTACATTAACTTGTGTTAAGTATAGCTGCTTGGCTTAGCCTTGTGCTAATTATAATGTAATGTTCTTGCATTTACCTACAGTACTGTAAAATTGCAATAGGTAAATCCATCACATATTTTTGGTATTATTAAATACATGTGAGATACTGAAGGAATCACACATTTTTGTAATAATAATTAGTTTAAAATTAATTTGTGTCATACTGTATAATCGATATACAGTACAATACTTGTTCCTTTCCACTGTGGCCATCATTCCTTAGATTGTAAACTAAAAAACAACTGTTCCTCCCAACACTGAGTGGACTGTTTCCTTTTGATGATAAGGAGCCATTCAATAACATTATGTCCATCTATAGCACTCTGCCCAAAACTGAACTTCATAATCTAAATGGGGCCTTACAAATTAAACATAAAACTTACAAACATTAAGTAACTTATCACTAACACTTTTTATGAATCCTATTATCAAATTTGGCTTATTCTGAACATTTATACATTGTTTTCATGGCTTAACTTCCCTATTGATCACAACAGCAAGAGTTTTTTATCCAGATTTGGGAACTTCAATATCCAGCTGATATCTGGTAACACTTTTACCAATAACTAAGCTTAGAATCATGCCTTTATCAGCACTCGACTGCATCTGCCAGATCATTCAATCATCCCTCATCATCCATACACACTAGCAACAAAAACTTCATTAAATCCATAACTGCATCATACTTGGATTGAATAGGCTAAGGATTCAGTTACAATTTATACAATATAAAAGATCCATTTCTGAAACTTTGAAAAATTCTGAGAAATGCAGTGGGTAAGTAATTATCAAAAGAAGGTATCCAGTAAGTAATTATCAAAAGGAGGAACCGGGGAGATTATGTAGCACCACCAAAGTTGCAGGATATTCAGAAGGCGCTAAATATCACTAAGGATGCCAATACGTACATACAGTATTGCTTAGTTTAATAATATTTTGCATTGTGGGTGTAGTCTCGGGGATAAACGACTTGCCAGCACTTTACATTGTATGTAGTACTATAATTGTAATTTACATTGCTACCTTCAAAACTTTTCAGGAAATGAAAGTTCTAGATTTGTATTAGAAATATGATTTTGGTGTAAATTTGTTTGAGAAAGGAAGATTTAGTACTATACTTGTGTTCGACAGTTGCTCAAGGTCATTTAATGCTGAATTTAGACATTATATTTTAGAACCTGGATGAGATAACAGCCTGAAATAATTTGGTTCTAAGCACTTCCTGTATCACAGTGGTTGGTGCAGGTGCCACACAATTGATTGATTTTGGATTGGTTTGCCAAGTAGTGCAAGATGCGTGGGCTCATTTCCTTAAACCTAATGTCTTTGTTCTCTTTGCAGTAAGTAGGTACCTGAGAGGTAGTAAACTGCTGTAGGTCATTTTCAAATTTGAAAGGACTTTTTTTTTTTAACATACAAGAGTTCTTACATTCTTGTAAAGCCACTAGCACGCATAACATTTCGGCAGGTTCTTAATCCTAATTTTTCCCAGAATACGACCCACCAAATCATTTAACAACCAGGTACCAATTCACTGCTGAGTGAAGTGAGGCATACAGTTAAGGATTGGTGCCCAGTCAATCCTCCCTGGCCAGGATACAATCCCAGGTCAAATTTCTTGCGAAGCGCGGGGTGAGTGTGTTACCACTGCTCCATGGGGACTGCTTGTGGATTGCGATATTTTTTTGTATTACTGATTTTGCAAAGAATTACATCAATTTAAAAATAAATATAATACCATTAACCATGAATTAAGGAGTAAATGAAAGTAGTATTGTATTCAATCCTTAATGAAAATCCCCTTTTTATCTGCTTCACTGAATAGGTCAAGTACCCTGTTATTCATGACTTCATTCTTGCCAGAAAGAAGTTCTTTGAGAACTGGCTTGTACATCAGTTTAAAAGCTTTCTTGGTCAAAGACTCGCCATTTGGTTTCTTGAATAAAGAAGCCAAAAGTTTTGCTATCCCAAGTTTCATGCCATCAGCAACAATTCTAACTGGTAGGAGAAAAGATTTGTCTAGTACAGAAGGTCCTTGTTCTTTGTTTACAACACTGCTTGTGTTCAGGGTTCCCAGTGTCAGACTACAGCCTAAAAGTAATCCCAATATGCAAGTCTTCTCCCAGTCGATCATAAACTGTCTAAAGTTCCAGCTGGCAGCAGGAGACCCCAGCTTAGCAGCGAGCCTGGTGAACGTGGAGTGGTAGTGGTGTAGGAGCTCCTCTAGTTGGGTAGTTCTGATGGTGTGAGTCGTGGAGGTGTGTAGCAGATACTGAAGGTCAAAAAAAGGGCTTCCCCAGCTAGCGTTTCCCCAGTCAATGAGTTTTAGTCCTTCTATTTCTTGATGGCTTCCATTTAGTTGAGGATCTTTGTATTTGTACATGATATTATTTATCCACATATCTCCATGAATTAAACATTTGATGGTATCTTCTTCAGGCAGTGCACATGTATACTTTTCTATTAAACTTTGTTTACATGCTTTGACTCTCTCCGTTACATCTTCTTTGTCACTCTGACTCCTAAGAAAGTCAATGGCAGTTTCTAGCATTGCTGACATTATTGGTTTAAATGTCATGAGATGTTGTGATGTTGTTGGAAAACATGTGTATTTTTCCTGGAAACTACTTGATTGATGGTATACATGTGAAAGCACATGAATTCTTGCAATCTCTTCTATTATAATTTTAAGATGGTCAAAATCTAGTCCTTTGTACTTGTCATATGCCTCATAACCAGTGATCTTTATATTTTCCATTAGTAATATGTTTTCCTTCTTTGTGCACTTACCATATATTAATTCTGGGATTGGTATACAAGGCTCCTCTGGTGCTTTAGCAGCTTGAAACTCATTTAGTTCCTTTATGATCTCTGCATATACTAAATACTCCCTCAAATTAGACTTCATCTGTCTGTTCATTTCACGAACCATGAGATTCAAACTGGAGAACTTGGCTGCCAGATGGAGAATGATGGTATTGCGAGAGGTTTCACCTTCATTCACCGACACCTCAACATCCAGCAGCACCAACTCAGAGTTGAAACCATCACCTGGGCTTGTACCTGATGAAGCAAACAATGAAAAGACACACACAACAGTCAATGTAAATATAGCTCGCATGACAACTTTATAATGCATCTGTTCTATTTCTAGAATTGGTATAAAGCTATTTTTTCAATTTTTAACATATTAGTGAGTGTGTAACTACATAAGTAATTTCCTAAGTAGTTACAAGATGAGAGCTATACTTGTGGTTCCCATCTTCCCAGCACTGTCATATTATGCTATGAAATAAATGACAGTTTTGGCCTCCACTTTCTCACTTAACATGTTCCAACCATCTACCACTCTGTTTGCAAAATTGAATTTTCTTATATTTCTTCGGAAGCTTTGTTTAGTTATCTTGAGGTTATCACGAGATGATTTTGGGGCTTAGCATCCCTGTGGCCCAGTCCTCAACCAGGTCTCCTTTTTGTTACATCCCAAAGAAGCAGTCCGTACCAGTTGTCTAACTTCCAGGTACCTGTTTACTGCTAGATAACAGGGGCATCAGTGTGAAAGAAACTCTGCCCATTTGTTTCCGCCTCCACCAGGGATTGAACCTGGAACCTCAGGACTACGAATCCAAAGCACTGTCCACTCAGCTGTCAGGTCCCTAGTTAACTAAAACTGACATCATATTTAAGTTCCAGATCTTGGGAATTCTTCCTTATCAATTTTGTTTATTCCAATTACTATTTGGTGCATAGTGATCATATCACCTTTTTTTCTCCTATCTTCAAGTTTTGGCATATTTAATGCCTCTAGCCTCTCCTCGTAGATCATGCTATTTAGTTACATGTCTTTGCACCTTTTCCAGTTTGTTGATGGGCTTCTTATGATATGGGCACCATTACATACATATTCCAACAGCATAGATCGTGAACAACAACTTTAGTATTTCACCATCCATGAACAGTATTTATAAGCAATTCTGAAATTGGAAAGCGTAGCATAGATGCCTCGCACAATGTTCTTTATGTGGCCCCTCAGGTGACAATTTTTTATTTAGAACCACCCTTCTAAACAGAAAGTGCATTCAAACCTCACTTTGTACAAATGCACTTTGGAACTGTTCATTTAGTCTTTCACACATTTCCTTTTCCAATGTCTGTGAATCTGGTCCCCATTTCCTACCTCTGGATTTTATCCTTTACCTGCAATTAGCTTCTAATGAATTTACAGAACAGGACAGGTTCTGTTTTACATTTGTCCATTATCCCTTTCTTAACATTTCTTTGCCTCTTATTATTGCTGTGCAGTTATTTCTTGCTTGTTTGTATTGCTGGTATACGAGGGTTTTATCTTTTCTTATACCGATTCCATTTGTTTGTTTTTTGTTCTGCCCTCTTGCAGTTTCTGCTGAACCAATCCAGAGGCTCATAATCACAGATCAGAATCAGCCAAAGAGATTTATGTTATCGAGTGATTTTAATCTCAGATCTATAGACTGGGAGACATACAATGCAAGCCTTCAGAGAAAAATAGGAATCTTATTTTAGTTATCCAGGTAACTGCACATAGCATGCCATGATATCAAAAGAAGAGGAACTGTACACCAGTTTCAATGTTGTACACCAGCATTATAAGTTAATTCTAGATTTCACATTCGAAAAAAAAGTGATGCTTAATATTAGTTACAGGAAAGGAAACTAAGCCTGTAAACAGGAGTCATTAGTTGTCTACTGCTGTAACTACCTGTGTAAAGCTAGTATGACAACCTTACTACCCTGCAGTGGTAAGGCTTAACATGAGCTATTGGAAGGAAAACTATGCCTGTTAACAGAAGAAGAAGCCATCTTTTACTGTACCCATCTGTGTAAAAGGAAAAGTCTACAGTACAGGGCCATCTATAGAAAAAAGGCGACTACTGTATATCCTTCTAAAAATTAAATACACAAATCAATATGATACTGTAAAGACAACAGAAAGAGAGAACTGAGAAGTTTGAATTCAAGATAATGGGAAAGTCAGCATTTTCTTTGAATTAGTTTGGGGATTATTATTATTATTGTTATGAGAGGGAATAAATGTTATATATGCAACATTAGGCGATACATATAACAAACACTTAATTTTCATTAAAAGAACAGAGAAGATTGGTGGAATAATAGACAGGGAGCTGTAATAATGATGAGGTAGTAGATGGGAGGCTGTAATAATGGTGGGGGTAGTAAGACAGGGGGCTGTATAATAATGATGGTAGGGTAATAAACAGGTGACTAAAATAATGATGGTGGAGTAACAAAGTGTAATAATGTTGGTAGAGAGATGATGTTTTAATGAAGAAGTTGGGAAATATAACCGATGGTTGTGACTGGAAAATAATTCAGCAATAGCTTTCTAAGATGGGTAACAAGCAGTGCTGGTAAACCTACCACCGACAACACTGAAGGAGAGGATGGTGGTGTTTTTCCCAGGATACTTTTTGGATAGGTAGTGAGCTAACACATCCTCCAGCCATGGCTTGGTGATATCCTTGCTGGAATTTGGAGCCTTCATTGTAGTCGACACCTACACAATCTCCAGTCCTCGCAATAGCCACTACTTCCACTACCTCCACCTCCCTCTACTTTCTATAGACTGTTCAGAATGCTTTCACTCTTGCTGACAGATCAAACATACACGTCTGTCTGTTGAAGTTCAAGAGAAAAAGATATGTACAGTACTGATTATTACTTTAAGTAACAAGATGCACACTACAGTATTACTCAAACATACATGTCAGGACCAAATACAGACATACAAAAAGACTCAATAGTTATCAATAATAGTGAAAAGATGTTTATGTTTAACAGTAACGTTACAAGGAGACATGAATGGATACTAGACATGCAAGTAAACAATAGGGATGATAACACTAAGTTTCTGTTTATACTCAACAAGTTACAGGGTTCCATGCTGCAGCTGCATACAATATGCATACAGTTCTTGCGAGACCAACCAAGTAATGGGCTCACTATAAGCAGTGTGTGTGGACTTGAAAGCTACCATTTAGATTTTTAAGTGACATTTCTTATGTTTGTTAATTTCCCATATGGTACTGATGTTATCTTGTTCACATGAGCTTCTGGTCTTTTTCTCTTATTGTTTCTTGTAACTGTCTTCCCCTTATGGTGTAATTAATTACAGCTAATTCCTAAATTTAATTCCTAAAATTAATTAATTCCTAAAAGTAATTAATTCCTAAAGTTTGCCAAGGTCTTACATTAAATGTTAGAGAGATGTGTAAATTTTTCAATCAAAATGATCTGCTAACAAATTTTAGCCAAATATCCCCAGTTTGCTAACTGTAGGTAGTAGTACTGGATTAAGGTCGGTGTGCAGGATAAACATATAAATTATGACACTACCTCTCCACATTATGTCAGTTGCTTAATTTAAAAACTGTACTAGTGGTCGGTCTTGAGCCCATTGTTTGTGTGACATGCGCATTGAATTATGTAACTAGCTCATCAAGACTAACTTGCTAAGCTAAATTAATTTTAGGGTTCAGTCTCAAAGGCATTTAACCCTTTCCACTATCGCACACAGGATGATAGATGAAGATTAAGCCACCCAAAAGGTGGCACGGGCATGAATAGCCCGTAAATGGTGGCCCTTTTGAGCCATTACCAGTATCATTAGCTGATACTGGAGATCTGTGGAGGTGCGACTGCACCCTGCGTGATGGGAGATGTCTCCCGTGCACACAGGATGGGTATGGGGTGCATAATAAACTAAACTAACTCTGGGAACAATGGATGTCATACACGTTCACTCGGGTCCCCAATTCTTAGCTGTGTCATAGCCCACAGCGACTCCTGGAAGATGTTGTATAACACCAGGTAGCTAAGTACGTGTAGGCGTACTTAGCATGCCATAATACATCGACATTTGCCAACCCATTTCGTTGCACATATAAATAAAAACAAACTTCTGTGATGAGCACCACCACATGTTGCCCGACACCGAGCTGCCAGACGCACGTTACACTGCCAGTATATTCTTAAACCCCATATATTACCTGCCATGACTCTCAAAAGCAAGTTTGTGCATAGCAAAAATGATCCCGAAATTATGCAAGACATCCATACATGACAACATTGATGGCTGTCGTTCCTCGCCCTCTGTGGTGACACTGTTCTCTACACCAATACAGCCAGGAGGACATGACGTCACGTGTCTTCATCACTATCATCCCATTTCTTATATTCCAAGCCCAGTCACTTGGGCTGGAAGGTAGAGCGACGGTCTCGCTTCATGCAGGGCGGCGTTCAATCCCCGACCGTCCAAGTGGTTGGGCACCATTCCTTCTCCCCGTCCCATCCCAAACCCTTATCCTGACTCCTTCCAAGTGCTATATAGTCGTAATGGCTTGGCGCTTTCCTTCTGATAGTTCCCTTCCCTTCTTCCCTTACATTCCAAGCGTGCTACATGTCCCTCACCCGGCTAAGAACTATGCTATATAATAATCAATGGTTCAAGAAGCTATGTCTGGTCCTCGAGACAATTCTGAAACCAAAATTATCAAGGAGCTACAACGAGCTGATCAAGCCAGAAGCGACAACACTCGCCCCTCGGGGCAAAATTAAAAAAAAAATAAGAAATAAGCTGTGGGAGGGTTTGGCCAGGAATGGGTTAAAGTTATAAGGACCAATTAGATAGGTTCTTGCAAAAAGTGCCTACCTATCTAACTAGTTCTCGTCCGCCTTTGTTCCGGCAATATTCCTAATGCTTCTTGGGAGTATATTGATCAGCTGTGGACCTCTGATGTTCAGTGTTATCTGTACCTATGGCACCTCTATTCCTGACTGGTTCTATTCTGCATTTCCTTTAGTATCTTTCGCTTCAGTATGTTATGCAACTGTGCAAATTTGCGGCCTGGTCTTCCAGTACCTTCCATGTATATATTATTTGGTACCACTCTCGTCTCTATTCCAGAGATTACATTTTGAGAACTTTGAGACGGTCCCAATAATTTAGGTGATTTATCGTGTCTATGCATGCCGTATATGTTGTCCGTGTTCCCTCTATTTCAGAAATCTCTCTTGCTCTGAAAGGGGAAGCGAGTACCGATCAGTACTCTAGATCCTGTGAGTGGTAATGGACTATACCCAATCTGTGGGTGGTACATGTACCACCCACAGATTGTACCACCACCATGTATTGGGTATGGGGTACCAATCTGTGGGTATGTACATGTGGGTGGTAGAAAATGTACAACTGATCTTTACTGCTTGCACAGATACATTAATAAATTGAAATATACGGAATCACTTCGAAGAACTGAACTTATACTCTGTAATGTAGTTGATAGACTCATCTATATCCAAGAGTGTGTCATCTGTGTGTCCAAGGATGAAGGCCAGACATCTGGGGCTAGCCTCGGCCAACATTGCATGGTGAGTAATGATGGGTAGGTGACCATCATGGGCGGGTGGGGGTCGCCACGAGATCTGGCCCCCCATGAAATCGGTGGAACGTGATCACCAGAGTCCCTAGAATTTGTATAGTTTTTATCCACTTTGGAAAGGAAGGCAACTATCAGGGGAAAGCGCCAATCCATTACGATTATATAGCACTTGGAACGGCTCAGGATAAGGAATTGAGATGGGACGGACGGTAGGAATGGTTATCTACTTTGGAATATTTTTATTTAAGCACCAGTCCAGTTACCGCCCCCCCCTCTAATAATCAATACATGTAAAATGCTCGAAGGCTGGGTCTCTAATCTATGTAATAAAACATGTTGGTGAGAGAGAGATAAGGCAGAAAGTGTAGATTAAACTTTGTGAAGAGCAAGGGTGCCATAAGCACAGGACACTGTCAACATCATCAACAAGAGGTCCACAGCTCTTCAACCTTCTACCAGAGCACACGAGAAACGTTGCCGGAACATGCGTTGATATCTTCAAGGGGGAACATGAGTGGTTCATGTCAGAAGTGATGGGTCAACCACGATGTGATGGGTCTTGCCAGGCTGTGAGTCAGGCTGTCATCAGGCAAGCCTGTCCTCAAGCTTGACTTTGGGAATGAAAAACTCTTAATTTGGACACGAGTAAAGCTCTCCATAAACAATTATTTTTCACCAATTTCTCGCCTACTAACAAAGCCATTGGCAATTTAGCATCTTCTGATCACAACATCTATCTCGTTCTCTGGCTCATGACCTTACAATCTCGCCTGTTCGTCGTTTAAGGGATATACGCACCGAGGGCGTATATACTCTCACAGTATACACACTGAGTTTACTTTAATCCTGGAAAATGTTTACGTCTGAAGTGAACTTGTTGGTTAGTAGGGCATTGTGGTGGCCTTAATCTTCATCCAGAGGTTGATAAGCCTTAATAAGCTTCCAGGTATGAGAGAGACAGACACGAAGACGGGGGTCAAGAATACCACTAAGGATATATGACATTAAAGTCACTTTAATTTACATTCGCAATTTGCGTATCGTGACCAATCCATTCACCATACATCAAAACTACTGTATGGGAAAACGTCAGAAAAAGATTGTAATGGTTTCCATTTTGCATTTTCCAACTTTCCAAAGCACTCAGCTAGGCCTACCTGAGCAAGATGTATGTAGTATATTCACAATGATCTAACAGCCTCTCTCTACATTGACGACAAAATCTTGTTACAACATTGTCACGTTATATAATTTGTTCCATAGTAAGTAAGTAGTTATCAAAAGGCGGCACGAAGCCGGAAAGACTATGTAGCCTATGGTTACATAGTCACGCAAAGTTTAATCGCACATACACACACACACACATACGCGCACAACAGCAGGGCGGGTAAACGACATTTTCTTGAAATGTCGTAAAGCCTTTTATACAGTACGTCGTATACTCCCATAAGAGGCTGGTGCACAGGTTGCAGAAACATGCAAGAGCTCCAGTGGATGATTAGGAAGTACCTAAACAACAGGAAGCAGTGAGTTACCGTGAGGGATGAGACCTTAGAATGGCGTGAAGTCACCAGCGGAGTCCCACAGGATTCTGTACTTGGACCAATCTTGGTTATTTTTAGATGATTTCGGGGCTTAGCGTCCCCGCGGCCCGGTCCTCGACCAGGTCTTTTTGTTACACATCCCCAGGAACCAGCCTGTAGCAGCTGTCTCTCAGGTACCTATTTACTGCTAAACAGGAAGATCAGGGTGAAAAACTCGGCCCATTTGTTTCCGCCTCCGCCGGTGATCGAACCCGGAACCTTAGGAGTACAAATCCCGGGTGCTTGATTAATAGCTTCTGATGTGTGTAAATGATCTTCCAGTAGGTATAAACTCATTTCTCTCAATGTTTGCTGATGATGCCAAAAATGTGAGGATTCAGACGGCACACAGCAGCATGAGGCTTCAAGATGACCTGTACAAACTGAAGGAATGGGCCAACAAATGGCTGTTAGAGTTTAACAGGAGAAAATGTAAAGTAATGAAGATATGTGTAGGGAGCAGGCGGCTAGATATAAGGTACCATTTGGGAGATGAAATTCTTCAAGAATCAGAGTGAGAAAGACCTAGGGGTTGATATCAAGCCAGACCTGTCCCCTGAAGGATGTAGGATGACCTATCCTACATCAGGAGGATATCATCTGCGGCATATGCCAGGTTGGCCAGCATAAGAACGGCCTTAAGAAACTAGTGCAAGGAACTTAAGTATTTACTTATTTATTTATTTTTACAAGAGTTCTTACATTCTGGCACAGCCACTAACACGCACAGCGTCACGGGCAGGTCCTTAATCTTAATTTCCCCCGGAATACGACCCGCCAAATCGTTTAACAACCAGGTACCCATTCACTGCTGGGTGAACAGAGGCTACAGTTAAGGATTGGCGCCCTAACAATCCTCTCCGGCCAGGATATGAACCCAGGCCAAGTTGTCTACTCCTGTAACCACCTGTGGGACAAGACTTATCTTGAACTATGGGGCGCTGACTCTGCTCACAAGAGCGAGACTTCCATTATTATATTTCAGCCCGTTTTCATAATCAAGGGACAAAGTCCATTCCATGCACCCGCCAAACCCCCTGTTTATGAATGAAAAACTGTTTACACACGACTTACAGCTGAAAACGTTCGAACACTTCCAAGAACAAGTGCTTCGCTGACGAGTTTTGTTCGAACCACAACGCTGTAAATGCTTCACCCACGTACAACATATACAAATAATTGCCAACAGACAGAACCTAAACACCTAACCTAACCTATGCCTAAATATGCACAATATGCTATTATAATAATTTATATTTGAAAACATTCCCGTTTTGAATGAAGTGCATGTTCAAATTTATGAATACGTCTTTGGAGTCGACCGCTGGATGGAATGGACTTGGTCTGAGGACGGGTTGTATATTTACAATTATAATTGAACACAAATATTAGTTGTTAAAAAAACTAAATAAATGTAACAAATATACTTGACAACAGCGAGACAAACGGCCACCAACTACTGACCTTCCCCCCCCCCCCAGGATGCAACCCCCACAACAGTTGCCTAACTCCCAGGTAACGTGCCCAACCACTTCTGTACCACTCGGGGTCGTCGATTATGAGTCAAGAACGTCGACCACTACCACACAGCCGCCCACTTTGCAGGATAAACAATCATATGATTATGTAACTAGCTCACTGCAAATGTAAACTGTTTAGCTTAAGAGAGTGTTGTGGCTCAGCTCTTGGACCCGTTATGGTATAAAAGACTATAGTGATATGTACATTAAACTGTGTAACTCTCTTAACAAGACGGTAAGTTGCTTAATCAACTTAATTTTAGGGTTCATTTCCTGAGCTGTCTCCATTCACGGGTATGGGGCGCATAATAAACGAACTAAACTCACTTCCATGAGAAAATGAAGAATGTTTTATTGAATAAATTGTCTGTGGCTTGATGTATATTATGTACGAGGCTATTGTGTTTGGTAATATACACTAACTGACCTGTATGGTGTGATGGTGAAGGGAGGAGCAGCGAGACACGCCCTACCTACAACGAGTCCGTCAAGGCACTAAGTATCAGTTACTCTGGCATCGTGGCAGCGCCACCAACTCTTCTATGCAAAAGGGTCTTCAAGAGTTTAAGCTATGACGTCACATATATTGTTTACAATTTTTTAAATTAAAAAACTAATTATATATTAATTTCTTTAGGCTAGGTTAGATTAAGTTTAGTTAGGATAGAATATACTAGGCTAGGATAAGTAAGATTAGGTTAGCATACAGTAGGTTTGGTTACAGATTACCGATGATGACGTATATGGACTTATCTTTTGGCCCTCTCTGAACCCTTCTCGTTGCCGGCGCAGTTGTCGTACACGGGGCGCGAAAGTGTCGTGAAAGTGGAAAGTGCATATGTTTGTGCATTTTTGCAAAGCCACCAACACGCGTAGCGTTTCCGTTCTAAAGTAAACAGAATTTGCCAATGCATTTAAAATTAGAAGGTGAAACAGTCAATCTTGAATTAAAAATAAATGTAATAACATGTATCTTATGACAGAATTTGTATTCATATTTGTATTCATATAATTATTGCGAATATGGGTTGGACAATTTTTAAATTTATTATGGACTGAGTTCCATATATTACTTCCTTTAATTTGCATGGCGAGTTTGCAGAAATTTAGTCTGGCTTTGGAAATAAGATAAGATATTTATTCAGGTAAAGGTACATACATTGAAAATGAGTTACAAACATAATGTCAGATTAAAATTTAATAGATAGAGCTAGTACATACAATGCCTGAAGCCAAAAATACGCACAGCGTTTCGGGCAAGGTGTGGGGAAAAAACTTAGACTAAAAGTTAATACTAATTGAGATCAAAAGCATAAACTGAATTGAAAAAAGGAAAAAAGAATAAGATAATTATAATAATTATATGATGGATAGAACGGCAGAAAATGCAACAGAACAGCAGAAGGAATTTTAACTAAATAAACAGATTACAATTTTCTTTAAGTTTATACATGACAAATATCAACAGTTAAACAAGTTGGTCAATTAACAATAATGTTTGAAAATAGCAAGACATGGGTTGACATTTAGGAGGTAAGGTAGGCTACATAGAGTTTATTAGGTAGTATTTAGTTTTCTCTTAAACTGGTTGAGAGAGGTACAGCCTTTGACATGATTGGGGAGGTTATTACATATTCCGGGTCCCTTGATTTGTAGAGTATTTCTAGTTCGGTTAAGGCGTACTCTTAGATTATCAAATAGGTATTTGTTTCTAGTTTGGTGCTCATAGGTTCTGTTACAATATTCTAGGAAATGTTTAAGGCCAGGTTTGGCATGGTTGTGTGTTATTTAAATGCAGAGTTTGATATAGTTCAGATAGCTGATTTTTGGTGGGGGATGATAGGCTTGAGGTAATTTGCAATCGCTAAGCCCCATGCAAAGTTACCCCACGTTAGATAGAGATACATTAGTCAGCCCATCCTCCTGTTAAGTTAGTACTTATAGTAACGATGAGGACCATAGTACATATACGGACGTACAACGAAATTAGAAAGTAGAAATATGAAATATTGAATTGGACAAACCGGAAAACGATTTGTTACTAGTGTTGTTCTGACAATTCTAAACTAACCTATCCTAACTTTCCTAGGCAAAAATACACGATATCTGAGGCCTAATATTGTACATATGTGTGCTATATTAGGCCTAGGAATATTTAAATTTGTGTTTTAGCTTCATTCATTTTAAAAGAATTGCTCACTGCTCAGTATACTACTATCTAATAGCTAAGTAACCCGGCTAAAGAAAACCTTTGCTTGCCCGAAACGCTGTGCGTATTAGTGGCTTTAGGTATTGTATGTACTAGCTCTATCTATAAATCCAACATTATGTTTGTAACTCATGTTCTATGTATGTATCTTTCCCTGAATAAACATTTTTATATTTTTTATTTTGATTTTGAAGTGCGTACGAATTCTGACTATTGACCATAGTTACAATAGGTAGTGTCTAAACAGGAGGATGGGTTGAGTATAATGTGAGCAAGACAGAACGAGATCATTGTATCTATTGGAGTGATGTGGTTATATAATATTATCTACTATTGCTCGACTGTTTTAAATAACATAACCGATAACACAAGACCAAAGATAGTAGGCGAGGCTTCAATTATAGTGAACTTCACTTCCCCGTAGTCACTGCTTGGTAAGTGCTGTTACGTAAAAAAAATAAAAAAATAAAAAATAAAATAAAATAAAAAGGTAAGTACCTGCCTGTGTCTCCCACTGTGGTACTCCACCAGGTGACAACCGTCACGGTGGAAGTGGTTTTGTCTAACCAGAAGCCTACGAGTGTGACAATCTGCCTTTCAAGGTCAATGATCAATAGTCCGAGGAAGCGTCAACTTATGAAAATAAGAAACTATGACCTCCTAGTCCACCTGACGTTTGCTAGTACAGGCCAGCTAGTACTGGTTAGTTAGTACAGACAAGCTCGTATAAGCTAGCTAGTAGACTACTAAACTACTCATGCATCTTGGCAACACTCATGTTGTGTACAGTGGCTGTCAGCGCTTGCGGGAGACATCAGATTGATTCACATTCTAATATGGCCAAGATAAGTGTGGGGATAAGAGTCACGATAAGATAGGAACAGGATGTGTCCACCAGGATGTATATCTTGGCAACCCGGATGCGTGGTGGTACAGCCAACCCCAGGATGTCTTGTCCACCAGGATGTGTATTGTCCACCAGGATGTGTCTTGGCCAAAAGGATGTGGGATGGTCCAGCCAACCAAGATATGTCCTGTTTCCTCTGACATTCCAACTTTAGCTCCTGGCCCAGTGTCTAGGACACGTTTTTTAATAAAATTCACAATTTTTATTCAAAATCTCATCACAGGTAGTTTTACAAATTTTCATTAAGGGTGTAGATCAAAAAGAGGAATAGTCGGCGATAATAAGACTCCGTGGTGTAGTGGTAAGACACTCGCCTGGCGTTCCGCGAGCGCTATGTCATGGGTTCGTATCCTGGCCGGGGAGGATTTACTGGGCGCAATTCCTTAACTGTAGCCTCTGTTTAACGCAACAGTAAAATGTGTACTTGGATGAAAAAACGATTCTTCGCGGCAGGGGATCGTATTCCAGGGACCATAGGATTAAGGACTTGCCCGAAACGCTACGCGTACTAGTGGCTGTACAAGAATGTAACAACTCTTGTATATATCTCAAAAAAAAAAAAAAAAAAAAAAAAAAAAAAAAAAAAAAAAAAAAAAAAATAAGAGTTTACAAATGCCGTTCCAATAAGTTTAGCCCCATAACCGACCCGGACGAAACAAAGAGCACGGAGGGACGGCCGTGCAGGGAAGCATGTAGTCAGACTGAGATGGGAAACTCTTGTATTTTAGACTCTTTCCATTCGGTAAAGTTTTCCTCGCGGTTACTTTTGTTCAGCGCCTCATTAACACTTCAAAGAAGCGACAGACGCCTGTGCGAGAAGTGTGCGCGCTAATTACGTTCTTCGAGACAAAAAAAAGCAATGCAAAAATGGCATCAAAAAACTCGGTGAAGTGAATAAATCCACAAGTCCGGATTCGTCTTTGTTTAACTTCTTGAGAAAAAGTTGACTAAAGTTGACTTAATTGAGGAGACGATACTCTTCATAAACTAAGGACCAGGATGATGCTAAGAGAGAGAGAGAGAGAGAGAGAGAGAGAGAGAGAGAGAGAGAGGGAGAGGGAGAGGGAGAGGGAGAGGGAGAGAGAGAGAGAGAGAGAGAGAGAGAGAGAGAGAGAGAGAGAGAGAGAGAGAGAGAGAGAGAGAGAGAGAGAGCCATGTTTAGTACCTTTTGGCACTAGTGATGGTGATGTTTACACTAGAGATGGTGGCATTAGTGATGGTGATGTTGGCACTAGTGATGTTGACTGGCACCAGTGATGGTGATATTTACACTAGAGATGGTGATATTTACACTAGAGATGGTGATGTTTACACTAGAGATGGTGATATTTACACTAGAGATGGTGATGTTTACACTAGAGATGGTGATGTTTACACTAGAGATGGTGACGGTGGCATTAGTGATGGTGATGTTTACACTAGAGATGGTGGCATTAGTGATGGTGATGTTGGCACTAGTGATGGTGATTCTGGCACCAGTGATGGTGATATTTACACTAGAGATGAGATGGTGATGCTTATGTTGTTGGATGGATATAACAAAAATATTACTTATATTCTTATAACTGCATTATCACAACCGTCAGAGGCCTCGTAGCCTGGTGGATAGCGCGCAGGACTCGTAATTCTGTGGCGTGGGTTCGATTCCCGCACGAGGCAGAAACAAATGGGCAAAGTTTCTTTCACCCTAAGTGCCCCTGTTGTAACACGGGTAAAGCCAACTCCACGCCACGTGGTCCTAAGACGATTGACCGACTTAGGATTCTACACCCAGTATGACGTGACCTAGGCTCTGAACAAAACCCTAGAGTCGCCTCTACGCTGCCACCACCAGACCAGTAACACAAGAGCAATGGTCGAGGTCTGGATCGATCACGCTAATTAATCAACCTAGGGGCTTGATCCCCACTATATACGATGACCTTGAGTGTGGAATAAATTACACGGTAATGATAATTCCGATTCGATGTTAGAATCGGCGCCCAATCCAACTTTACCTCGTGTGGACCACGTGACCAGGACAAGTTTACACATAAAACACATGGAAATAATGAAATGCAAAATATTAACAAATTTAATTTATTAAAAGAAAACTAAAACAAAATCTAAATATGTTCACTCCCTGTCACTTTAACACTCCCTACTTGACCTGAATGGCAAATGAGACTATTTCTATACATAACAATAGCAACTATACCTTGGGCGACCAGTTCTAGATGTTGGGCTGGTCTTGGGGAGAGGTAAGATGTTTGACCTCTCCCAGCTGCTCCCGTATTCACACTGATCTCTCCCTTGTCTGGTCTACCCCAGACAGAGCATTGTATCCTTCCGCCTAGTCAGTCAAAGTTCTACCAAGTTACTAGCAAGGTTTAAGTTATAACAATTAAACTCTGTTGTACTTAATTGATCCAGACTGGTTGAATTATTTTACTGAAATTAAATTACACAAGCCTCTAACGGCAGAGCTGTTCCCGATCACAAAAATGGTTATTAAAACTTTGAGAAATAGTAGACCTGTCAACCCTACTGACCTATGACCGCCGGTCACTCCGCCTTACAAGTTAGATCTGATTCGTGACGTCACTGATGGTGACTTAAACTCAATAATTAGAATACTCTTGATATTGTATCCAGTACTATTATACAATATAATTTTAATGCAAAATGAATAAAGGCTAATTTTCTCTAAATTACTGAATACTATAGGATGGTTCATTATACGCAGCTATGAACAAAGATACCCGCCATTTGTGACTCAGACCTGCTAATTCCCAGGGGACTGGGCGTTGTTGAGAGGTCAGGTCCCTACTCGAACTTCTGGAACCTTCTGGAATAATTCTTACAACAGCCTAGTTTGTTACACTGTTACCTAGCAGTAAATAGGTACCTGGGAGTTAGTCAGCTGTCACGGGCTGCTTCCTGGGGTGTGTGGTGTGGGGGAAAAAAAAAGTAGTAGTTAGTAAACAGTTGATTGACAGTTGAGAGGCGGGCCGAAAGAGCAAAGCTCAACCCCCGCAAAAACACTACTAGTAAACACACAAATTGTATATATACAAAACAAAAATTACACACACATATGTATGTGTCTGTTATGTGTCCCTGGCAATGCCAGAGATTTACCAAATTCAAGATAAACTCACTAAATTTCAGGCCATTTGTGTAATTTGTTTCCAATTTCATATAAATTTAGGAATTATGCTCATTCACGAGGATTTTAGAAGCTGTTGTGTGAAGCACCGAATCTGTGAGACGTGTGTGAAGATTTGTATTAGATTTGTGGTATTGAAAATAAACTACGTCACCAAACTAAAATATAAAAAATCGGCAGAATTTTCGAAAGAAAACAATTATGACCAATGTAGGAAAATGTTGTTAAGTGATAGACAAAAAAAAAATTGAGGATCGGGAACTATTGGAAGTAGGCGGGAAATTATTGGGAAAAGGCTGGGAATTATTGAGTGATGGCAGGGAGTTATTGAGTGATGGCAGGGGGGGAATTATTGAGAAATGCAGGGAATTATTGGAAAGTTCGCGGAATTATTAGTGGTTGAAGGGATGTTTGACAGAAGGGGTGGGGGGGGGGGAGAGAGGGCGGGCTACTGGGAAAGGTCTACTTATTGGGGCAAGAGTCTTTTGACGCTTACTCAATCCCTCACACATGTACTCAACTCCCTCATCCACACTCAACCCCCCTTACCTTTTGCTCACTCACCCTTTCACACCCTGATTTACCACCTCCCCCTTACTCAGCTCTAATCTGAGACTCAGCCCTCCCCCGCCTTCATCCGCACTCACCCGCTCACTCAGGCCCTTACTCTCACTCAGTTTCCGACCCTCATTCATCCTCCCCATCACTCTCACTCATCCTCCTGCCCCTTCTCATCCCAGGACCTCTCTCAGCCTCTTCTCCTCACTCAGTCCCTATCCCTGATTCAGTCCCCTTGACCGTCACTCTGCTCCTGAACCTGAATCATCCCTTAACCCTGATTCAGCCCTTCACAGTGAATCAGCTACTCACCCCTGACACTGCCTCTCACCCAGCACACTCTACAGGGATTACCATCCACAATAAATCCCAGGAAAAAGGTTACCTTTGGGCGAGTGGGGAGGCTTTAATCTCCCGTCAGAAAGCTTCCGACTTATTGTGGGAATCCAGAGCAACGGGAGGCTCTTGACTTCCTCCTCCTCCTCTTCTTCGCCTGCTCCCGCTTCCTTGACTTCCTCCTCTGCTTTATCTCCTCCCGTGTCCTTTCCCGGTGCTTTACGTTTCTCTTCTGTCATCTTGGTGTTACTCTGTTTTACATTTCATCTTCCTCTGTGTCCATGTTCTTCACTACTTCCTGTTTGTTGTTGTCTACTCCCGCTTCTTCTTCTTCTTCCGGGTTCTGTACCACACCACACAGGTCCTGTACCACACCACACAGGTCCTGTACCACACCACACAGGTCCTGTACCACACCACACAGGTCCTGTACCACACCACACAGGTCCTGTACCACAGCTCACAGGTCCTGTGCCACAGCACACAGGTCATGTACCACAGCACACAGGTCCTGTACCACAGCTCACAGGTCCTGTACCACAACACACAGGTCCTGTACCACAACTCACAAGTCCTGTACCACAACACACAGGTCCTGTACCACAACACACAGGTCCTGTACCACAACACACAGGTCCTGTACCACAACTCACAGGCCCTGTACCACAACTCACAAGTCCTGTACCACAACTCACAGGTCCTGTACCACAACTCACAGGTCCTGTACCACAACACACAGGTCCTGTACCACACCACACAGGTCCTGTACCACACCACACAGGTCCTGTACCACACCACACAGGTCCTGTACCACACCACACAGCTCCTGTACCACACCACACAGGTCCTGTATCACAACACACAGGTCATGTACTACAGCACATAGGTTCTGTACCACACCACACAGGTCCTGTACCACAACACACAGGTCCTGTACCACAGAAAAAAAAGTAGCTAGTGTAGTTAGTACACAGTTGATTGACAGTTGAGAGGCGGGCCGAAAGAGCAAAGCTCAACCCCCGCAAACACAACTAGGTGAATACAACAACTAGGTGAATACAGATCACAGGTCCTGTACCACAACACACAGGTCTTGTACCACAACACACAGGTCCTGTACCACAACACATAGGTCCTGTACCACACCACACAGGTCCTGTACCGCAGTTTACAGATCCTATACCACACCACACAGGTCCTGTACCACAACACACAGGTCCTGTACCACAACACACAGGTTCTGTACCACAACACACAGGTCCTGTACTACAACACACAGGTCCTGTACCACACCACACAGGTCCTGTACCACATGACAAAAGTCCTATACCGGGATAACATCAAGACCTTCAAGGATAACATGAACAGTCTTACGATAAAATAAATCATCTAAGGAAAATATAGAAACACGGTACATCATAGTGTTTTATTGACAAAAGTATCGTACACTTATATACAACTTAATGTTAACATCGTTATATTTAATGCATAAAACTGTGCCTAACGCGGGAACCTCGTCAGTACCATAGTGGCGTCATACCAGAATTTGGCTGTGTAAGAATCCAGAGTGTTTTAAGCTGTGACAGCTTAATAAGCTTTTTTTTTGGCTAAGGGTTCATCTCTAATTTTTCCGGCCATTATGGCAATTTGTTGTCATTCTTCTTTGATTAGTAAATGGTTTTTTTCCTTCTTGATTTCCGGCACAAGAGCACTTAAGTAATTCGCTAATTAGCATATATCTTATCTTCAACTTTATTTCACAAACAAAACTTTGTCCAAAAAGTTGCTGTGATCACATTCAGTACAGGGAACGTTGGCCATTTTCCCCTGGGTGTTATCTTTGTGTTATTTTGGCACTACGTTGGTGTTATCTTGATATTACGTTGATGTTATATTGGGGGTTACCTAGGTGTTATCTTGTTACCTTGGGGTTATATTGGTGCTACCTTAGTGTTATCTTGTTACCTTGGGATTATCTTGGCGTTACATGCCATCTCGGCTCCATCTATATTTTTGAAACATATATGGTCAGATTGCCTAGGAGTCTTACATATTAACAATTGTCAAGTGCCTTTTAAAATTGAGAATTTCTTTCATGTTCGTATGATATCTTGCTTTGTATTCTCAACATCTCTTCAGATGTCTTATTCACTCTTGTCCTGATTAATAACCTAATATTCGGGTAAGCTCTACCTCTATCAGAAGTCTTGTACAGCTCAAAGAAAAACTGTTAGTTTCGTCAATCCACGATACCTTACGGCTAGACATGGATTGTTAGCCTTCCGCAGCGAAGTATTCTCTCTCTCTCTCTCTCTCTCTCTCTCTCTCTCTCTCTCTCTCTCTCTCTCTCTCTCTCTCTCTCTCTCTCTCTCTCTCTCTCTCACACACACACACTCATATACATGCTGCTGCTTGCTATTGCTGTAGAGGGAAACTCCATACACAGTTTCAAATGTAGATATGAGCCCAGTAGGCTCAGGAATCTGTACACTAGTTGACTGACAATTGAGAGGCGGGACAAGAGAGCCAGAGCTCAACCCCCGCAAGCACAACTATGTGAGTTCAATTAGGTGAGTACACACACACACACACACACACACACACACACACATATATCCTAAGCTTCCGCTTGAACGAAAAAATAGTTACAAACAGTACTGGTTGCGGTCCGAAGACACGAAATCTTCTGTCTCAGTGGAAACAGCAACCATCAAATAGTCTACATCAATAACAAACTTATTTCCATCATTGGAGATAAAAGGAATTTAATCATCATAAAAATGGACAGCCATCTCACAATTAACTGAAATATCAACTCGACTGTACGGCTACCGCGAGACGACTGCCGCCATGGTGTTACAGCTGCTGCTGCTGCTGCTCCTTGCTGCTGCTGCTGCTGTTGGTGATGCTGCTGCTGCTGCTCCTTGCTGTTGCTGCTGTTGCAAGTTACTCGAGTCAAAAAGCCTTGAAAGGCTCTTGCGAGGAGGAAAATATTTTCGCCGCCAATTACTTTCAGGTGCATTTAGAAGCAGGCAGGCGTGAAGGCCGTGGTGGGAGAGCCCCGGCGGAAACACCAGCGTGCCCGAGGCTGTGCTCCAGGAAGCCTCGCACACACCAGCGTGCCCGAGGCTGTGCTCCAGGAAGCCTCGCACACACCAGCGTGCCCGAGGCTGTGCTCCAGGAAGCCTCGCACACACCAGCGTGCCCGAGGCTGTGCTCCAGGAAGCCTCGCACACACCAGCGTGCCCGAGGCTGTGCTCCAGGAAGCCTCGCACACACCAGCGTGCCCGAGGCAGTGCTCCAGGAAGCCTCGTACACTCCAGTGGGCTCCTGGCTTCCTCTTCACACCTCTCCTCTATTACAACCATCATCTAAATAAATAATTGACATATCCGGCCACACGAAACATCGGTGTCGTTTTCGATTGATGTTAGAGAAGGGTGTTTGCCTTTCCATTGGAGACTTTCGGCGCCGTGGAGAGGGGAAAACCTGCTGCTTGGGTAACAGCTTCTCCTCCCTGTATCAACCTACCCCGGCTTTGCGCTCTGGAGAGGCCACTCCAGACCGACAACCAGAGCGCAATTCCATAGTCTCCTGAGACTGACGGATGCCTACTACTAGGCTACATGCTGCACTTGACAATGGTAGAGAGCCAATGATGATCCATCAGTCACTTTGTTTACCCAAAACTCAACAACTTCCGCCATGGTGATTATTACAGTGTCCGGAGTTCGATATACAGCCGTGGAAATGTTTCACCAGACAGCTCTACTCATGACAGTACAGTCGGATTCGTGTATGCGAACGCGTGTTACATGAGAGTGAGGCAGAGAGCTGCCAGCAGCACAGACACGCAGAGCGCAGTGGCCAGTGGCGACGCTCTGCTCGTAGACTGTAGCACCTTCAGCGCTGAAATAATTACAAATTCAATTACATATAGTTAAAAATACTACATAATAGTGGAAGATATGACTGACTGTCACAGTCTAAAATATTTCATTACTGACAGTTTTTGTAATCATTCTAGGTTGAATTTAAAATAATGTTAATCAAGTAATGTGTAATAAACACAAATACAATGAAATACAACACGAACACAATGGAGAATAAGGTAGATAATAAAGCAAGAATAATTACATGAGCTTCACCTTTCCTGGTGGAGAAGGAGAAGCTGTCAGACTCGGCGGACCAACCATACTTGTTCCTGACTCTGACGACGGCCACGTAGTCGGAGGCCACCTCCAGGCCCTGGAGGTGGCAGGCCAGGAGCAGGCGTGACCCCTGCTGCCTCACCTCCGCCTCCCCCACCGTCTGTGACACCTTCAGCCACGACCCAGCCATCATCAGCGTCCGGTTCATCTGTCATAAACTCTACCTTAATACCTGTCCTCATACCACACCTGTCCTCATACCACACCTGTCCTCATACTCCACCTGTCCTCATACCACACCTATCCTGATACCACACATGTCCTCATATTCCACCTGTCCTCATACCACACCTGTCCTCATACTACACTTGTCCTCATACCACACCTATCCTGATACCACACATGTCCTCATATTCCACCTGTCCTCATACCACACCTATCCTGATACCACACTTGTCCTCATACCACACCTATCCTGATACCACACATGTCCTCATATTCCACCTGTCCTCATACCACACCTGTCCTCATACTACACTTGTCCTCATACCACACCTATCCTGATACCACACATGTCCTCATATTCCACCTGTCCTCATACCACACCTATCCTGATACCACACATGTCCTCATACTCCACCTGTCCTCATACCACACCTATCCTGATACCACACATGTCCTCATACTCCACCTGTCCTCATACCACACCTATCCTGATACCACACATGTCCTCATATTCCACCTGTCCTCATACCACACCTGTCCTCATACTACACTTGTCCTCATACCACACCTATCCTGATACCACACATGTCCTCATATTCCACCTGTCCTCATACCACACCTATCCTGATACCACACATGTCCTCATACTCCACCTGTCCTCATACCACACCTATCCTGATACCACACATGTCCTCATACTCCACCTGTCCTCATACCACACCTATCCTGATACCACACATGTCCTCATATTCCACCTGTCCTCATACCACACCTGTCCTCATACTACACTTGTCCTCATACTCCACCTGTCCTCATACCACACCTATCCTGATACCACACATGTCCTCATACTCCACCTGTCCTCATACCACACCTGTCCTACCACAAATGTCCTCATACCACACCTGTCCTCATACTCCACCTGTTGAGGGGGTATGTATTATCGGTATGCACATGTTGTATATATATTATACACACATATTATTCATATATTGTACATGCATTCGTGATTTAATCGAGCAACTATTATCCTTAATTCAATTTCATTCTTGCAGGTGATGGCATGTGTTTGGGAGACACATGTTTATGCCAGTGTTGTAAATATGTGACCCACACGCACGGTGGCTCACACACTATGATAACTGTGTAGTTGGGAGCATCGTAGTTAGCTCATGCGGGATTAATAACAATCTCAGTGGGATTAATAACAATCTCAGTGGGATTAATAACAATCTCAGTGGGATCAATAACAATCTCAGTGGGATTAATAACAATCTCAGTGGGATCAATAACAATCTCAGTGGGATCAATAACAATCTCAGTGGGATTAATAACAATCTCAGTGGGATCAATAACAATCTCAGTGGGATCAATAACAATCTCAGTGGGATTAATAACAATCTTAGTGGGATTAATAACAATCTTACACTTATTATTTTTTTGTAAAATATTATTATACATTTTAATATTTTCTGACTGATAATTTTCCGACAATTTTAGAGGGATAACAAGGTACCAAATTCCCAAAGACCTTTTCTAGGTGTGCAACTGAGAGGTGACTAAGTGATAGCTCACATACCAGGCTACCTAGAGACTATACTCACATGCCAGGCTCCCAGGTGACTATACTCACATGCCAGGCTCCCAGGTGACTATACTCACATGCCAGGCTCCCAGGTAACCATACTCACATGCCAGGCTCCCAGGTAACTATACTCACATGCCAGGCTCCCAGGTAACTATACTCACATACCAGGCTCCCAGGTGACTATACTCACATGCCAGGCTCCCAGGTAACTATACTCACATGCCAGGCTCCCAGGTAACTATACTCACATACCAGGCTCCCAGGTGACTATACTCACATGCCAGGCTCCCAGGTAACTATACTCACATACCAGGCTCCCAGGTGACTATACTCACATGCCAGGCTCCCAGGTGAGTCTTGCGGTACTTAATGAGGAACTCTGTGATGGGATAGTAACTCTCAGTCTCCCAGGTGAGGGTGTACCTGTGACTCTCCCCCCCTATGGGGCTGCTGGTCACCTGGGGAGGCTTGGGCAGACCTGAGGAGAGAGAGCAAGATCAATGAGAGGAGGGAGAAAGAATGAGGAAGATATATGAGGGTATATGGAGAGTGAGGAAGACAAATGAGTCGAGGAAATCTGAGAATGACTGACGGATCAAAAAGTGTAATTAAACAGAGTCCCTTTTACCTTTGTCTCATTATTTACTTTGTAACGTATGATTATGTTATGTTATTTGGTCGAGTTTAATGGTTTTCCATATTTTGTATAGTCTTGGTTACAGCAGTCGGTTTGTTGGCAGTGTAGTGTTGTAGTAGTTGTGACGAAGCCTGGAGCAGGGCAGAGAGGTGAGGGAGGCCGGGGGTATAGACCAGCTCGGATGTGGGGTGTGTAGAGCGCGGCGCTCTGAATGCGGAGAAGAGCTGTGTCCTATTTAAAGGAGTTAAAAGTACAAGAACAGATGCATTCGAACTAGGCACACCTCAAGGTGGTGTCCTAAGCCCTATGCTCTTCAATATACTTATGCACAAACTTATCCATGACATACCTGTACAACCTACGGAAACAGTTATATGTTATGCTGATGATATTTGTATTATGGCACACAGTAAACCAAGGCTACAAATGTTACTTGATACATTCTCCAAGAAAGTAGTAGAATGTGGCCTCATAATCTCTGTTGATAAAACAAGGGTTCTTATTCCCCATTCTCTTCATGCTAACTATACTATTAATGGAGTGCCCGTGGAGACTTGTGAGTCTTATAAATATCTTGGAGTCGAGGTTAATGATACAAATCTCATCAGCAACCTGCGTAAAAAACTTGTTGAGCGTCTTAAACCTCTCAGAACTCTTGTTGGCAAAGGATTTGGCATTAACATAAAATATGCTCGTAGTTTTTATATTGCCTTTATACGATCTGTTGTTGATTATTATGCCTTGCATCTTCTTAATTTTTCTCCTAAACAATTACAAGGCCTAGATGTAGTACAGAATGATGCCATGCGCATCATCCTGGGTTGTCCTAGAACTGTCAGAATTGTTAACATGAGAAAGGAACTAAACTTACCTTCCATTTACGAAAGAATAGTTCTACTTAGTACTATGTTTTGCGCCAAAACTTTGAAAAATAATGGTCCCCCCAGCTCTATTCAAATTAAATTGAGATCCATTCTAAACAATTCTGACTGTCCCCTCAATCCGCCGCAAAAAGCTCCCTACAGTGTGTGGCTCAGTTGTTGTGCCTATAATCTTCAGAAACTGAATGTGTCTCTTAGCCCTGATAAAACTGTTCACTATATTCCCCCTTGGAAAGATGTGGAGGTCTCTCTGCATTATACTCCCATCAGTGTAAAACAAATGTATAACACTGACATTTTGAGATGTATAACATTAGAAGCTATTGACAGTCATCTTCAAATTCTCAAACCGACTGAATCCTATGCCTTTACTGATGGCTCTGTGCAGTTAGGCACTGGTAGAACAGGTTGTGCATGTGCAGTGTATAAAGGGAATGAAATGATCATGACTAGTACACAGAGATTGAACAACTGGGCAAGCACGACACAGACCGAGCTATTGGGTATTTATCTAGCCACTGAATACCTTAAGCTCAATGGTGGTGGAGTTATTTTCTGTGACTCTAAAAGTGCTCTGCAGTCCTTAAATAACCCATCACAATGTATGTCGGAAGTAGCTTGTAATATTAAATGGAATGTAATTTTTGCCGATGATAATAATTCTTGTATAAAATTTGTGTGGATCCCATCCCATGTTGGAGTTGAAAAACATGACTTTGTAGATCAATTGGCCAATGAGGCTTGCAGGAAAGAAAACATTGATTATGACTTTGGACTATCTAATGCAGTTATTAGAAACATACAAATTAAAGAAATTAATTCAGATTTAGAAGAACTAAGAAATGCACAGAGACCTGAAAGCTGCAGTATTAAAAGTTATGACAAGTTCTGTAATAATAGGTATTTGTATGGTCAGCACAGTAACCGGACCAGGCAATGTGATGTAGTAATTGCGCGAATTCGCCTTGGCTATAGACACATCTGGCAGGTTAGTGAGGCTGAGCCACTACCAGAATATTCAGATTGTAAACTCTGTGATAAACCTTTAATGCACTCACTAGAACACTATATTGATGAATGTGAAACCGTAAAGGACTTTAGACCTCCTGGCCTATTGTACCACCAACTGTGTAACTATTTTATTGACTCAGGTGTTCTGGACGACATCCTAACAATTTACCCAAAATTTGCTTGTCCATTTTAAAGAATGAAGAACAATTTCTATTTATACTCTAAGCTGCATCACTTATGAACCCATCCCTGCCCTTGTGTGGCAGTGCACAATAGAAAGTTGTTGTCACATATTCACACATTAAAACATTGATTGTAACCGTGATATATATGTGCTTCAGCCTACAGTTTAGACCTATTGTCTTATGTATGACCCTCTGTCCTGCGTGACAGTGAATACTAGCATTAACCTCAATTTAATAAGACTATCAAAATCCTCAGATTAGGCAAAATTGTAATTAATTTTGTCAATAAAGATGTTAATAATAATAAGTGCGGGACGAGAGCGTGGAAGCTCCATGTGGCTGGAGTCTGCTATGTGTTGAGGCTGAAGAGTTTTGTGAGGGTAAGAACTGGACATTTCAAGTGTTACATTGTTGTTGGTGAATGTTGTGTATGTGTGATAATATCTCTCAAGCGTCTGTACTGAACCACTCTTGGAGTTAGATTGATGATTGATTGATTGATAAAGGTTAAGCCACCCAAGAGGTGACACGGGCATGAATAGCCCGTAATGATGATTATTGTTGCTATAGATTCAGCTACTGGGAACAAAATGGATGATTATTTGCTATCGATTATTTATATAACGGGTCCACACCTCACCTGACCATCCTCTAGTAGGTTAAGAAATACTGTTAACTGAAATTAGGGAAGAGGTATGAATTTGTCATTAGTGGACTAAGTAGAATTAACAGACCTATCTCATTATCTGCACATAAGCTATAGCAACTTAAAAAGTGATAAAGTGCATACAACATATATCTTATCAAAATGAGCTTAATTATACATAAATCTACAATTAATCCCCCAATTAGAATATTAATTGGCATGATTAGCTGGCAGAATACACGCCCAGCCACCAACTGGTATGAAGAACACCCAGAATAGTTTAACTGTTCTTTAACATCTCTGGATATGCCTCTTCAATGTTTGACTTCTTTATTCCACTTTCAAGATCATGTTCTTACGTGTTTATACCATTCACGTTTGAGAATATATGACAGACTAATTATAAAAAAAAAACTTGTTAAGCAAATTATATTTAATTTGCTTGAAATTAAAAACAAATTTCGGAGTGGCGGGTGAATAATTATTAATATTTCTTAAATAATCTAATTTAGGCCTACTCTGACCAGCCTATGTCGGAGTACCCCAGACCATTTCTGTTACAAATTTGAGCAAGGCTAGCCCTAAGCCTCAGGCCTCCAACTTTTGACAAACTGACATTTTTTCTTATAAAGTATAGATAGATATCTATAAACTCTCGTGACCGCATAGGGAATCGAACCTCGGCAGCCTGACTTACCCCAATGGTTAGAGCAAGGACTGTGTCATAGAGGGGGGTGGGGGGGGGGTCGACCCCTAATGGATAAAGAGGACTCAGCTTGACATGGCAGGAGGAAAAAGTGTGTGTGTGTGTGAGAGAGAGAGAGAGCGAGAGAGAGAGAGAGAGAGAGAGAGAGAGAGAGAGAGAGAGAGAGAGAGAGAGAGAGAGAGAGAGAGAGAGAGAGAGAGAGAGAGAGAGAGACAGAGAGAGAGAGAGAGAGAGAGAGAGAGAGAGAGAGACAGAGAGAGAGAGAGAGAGAGAGAGAGAGAGAGAGAGAGAGAGAGAGAGAGAGAGAGAGAGAGAGAGAGAGAGAGAGAGAGAGAGAGAGAGAGAGAGACAGACAGAGAGAGACAGAGAGGCAGAGAGAGAGAGACAGAGAGAGACAGAGAGGCAGAGACAGAGAGACAGAGAGAGAGAGAGAGAGAGAGAGAGAGAGAGAGAGAGAGAGAGAGAGAGAGAGAGAGAGAGAGAGAGAGAGAGAGAGAGAGAGAGAGAGAGAGAGAGAGAGAGAGAGAGAGAGAGAGAGAGAGAGAGAGAGAGAGAGAGAGAGACAGAGAGAGAGAGAGAGAGAGAGAGAGAGACAGAGAGAGAGAGACAGAGAGAGAGAGAGAGAGAGAGAGAGAGAGAGAGAGAGAGAGAGAGAGAGAGAGAGAGAGAGAGAGAGAGAGAGATAATGAACGCATATCCTTCATACTCAGGGAACTAAATATTTCATATGCATTGTGCTATTTTTGCAACATTTCATACAATATTTATCGGAAATGAAAGTGAAAATATACAAATCCGATTAACCTGTAAATGGCTTAATGATCATTACAGAACAACTGTAATCTGTGACGGGTGTGTAATTCATGCCAGGTGTGTAACATATTAACCATTACATATTCAAGTTATGTCAGGTGTGTGGAAGGTCTGTAACATCAGTCACAAGTAGAACACGTGCAACAAGCACAGAAGAATTGCACTGAGCTCGCGGCTCAGTTGATAGAGCATTCGTCTCTCATTCCTGAGGTCGCGTGTTCGAGCATCCTAATGCCCTGCCGAATGTAATATTACCATCCACTATATTGTGGTTGACAAGTTATATGACAATATGGCTCTCCTAATTATTCTGGGCTCAAGCGGCAGGCATCCAATGGAAGGCTTAACAGTTGGGCAGTGCTTTGGTGCCTCTGAAATCCTTTCCTATTGTGGCTAGCTTGTGGCTCAGTCCATAGAGCACTCCTTTCTCTCATGCTGGAGGCCGAGTGCTCTAAGATCCTAGTGCTCTTTCCTGAATGAAAAAGGTGGAGAGTCTCCAGGTATGTGTGGATTTGTGACGTCAGATGTGCAGAACGAGCTACGTACGGAGAAACGTCTCAGGAATTTTGATAGTTCCTCCTGGCTTGGAAAGGACTTTCTCCCAAATAATACTGAGGCCGTTCTAGGTGACTGTCATGAGTAGCGGTGGTTACTGATGCTTGAGAAGTGCCAATGATGCCTCTTCTTGCTTTTTGCTAGTATAGGCCGGGGCAGGGTATTAAATGCCTCCCATTACGGTATAAGCTGGAGGACCTCACAGCCTTCAAGATAAGTGTAAAGCTTACCCCGTTTAGTGTTTAACGTCCACAACACCTGTCATACAGCTGTATGGCAGGTGTGTTACAGAAGCACTCGCCTGTCAGTTGTGTGACAGCTGCAGGAGAGACCCGTTCCTTGTCAGCTACTTGACAGGAGCGAGAGAGAGAGAGAGAGAGAGAGAGAGAGAGAGAGAGAGAGAGAGAGAGAGAGAGAGAGAGAGAGAGAGAGAGAGAGAGAGAGAGAGAGAGAGAGAGAGAGAGAGACAGAGACAGAGACAGAGAGAGAGAGAGGCAGAGAGAGAGAGACAAACACTCACCTGTCATCTGTATAACACCGTTCATCTGGCCATGGATGTTCTCGGCTATACAGACGTAGGCGCCGAAGTCCTTCTCCGTGACGTGGGCGATGGTAAGTGTGTGACGATGAGGGAAGTGGCTTTGGCTGACGTGGGGGTCGTAGTAGGCGGCGGCGGAGTGCCCCGAGGGCAGCAGCTGGTGATGCTGCCGCGTCTGGTGGTGCTCCTGCTGCTGCTGCTGCTGCTGGTGCGGGAGGTGGAGCTTGGTGTCCATCAGGTTATCGGGGAGTGGGTGGCCGTCTCTGGTCCAAGCCACGTCTGGGGGCGGGAGACCGTGCACCACACACACCAGTTCGACCTTGTCACCATCGCCAGTTCGAACCACAGCCTGGAACAATAGGAGACTCTCAGTGCTCTGTAGCTATGGTCTTCCTCACAGAATTCAGTGCCTTGAGAGGATAGAATTATCTGCACTGAACGGGCATTGTGAAATACCAGCTCTGAGTGGGCATTACAAAACCCCTGTCCTGAATCTTAGTTACATGAAACACAAATAATTGTGTTGAAGCCAAAGTGCTGTTACAAGGATCATAACATAATTTTGTATTTTTCAAAATACGAAATAAGTATTTCCGAATACTTTGTGTCTGTGGTTCTGTGAATCTGTGTTTATGCGTATATGAGTTTGTGAGTCTGTGCTTCTACAAGTTTGTTCTAATGTGTGCGTGTGCCTCTGTGTTTGTTGACCAGACAATTGCCAGGGAAGGCCTATACCAGGCTGCAAGATTTCAGGAACAAGTGAACTCGTCAATAGGCTGCAGGATTACAGGAACATCTGCAATCATCAATAGGCTGCAGGATTACAGGAACATCTGCAATCATCAATAGGCTGCAGGATTACAGGAACATCTGCAATCATCAATAGGCTGCAGGATTACAGGAACATCTGCAATCATCAATAGGCTGCAGGATTACAGGAACATCTGCAATCATCAATAGGCTGCAGGATTACAGGAACATCTGCAATCATCAATAGGCTGCAGGATTACAGGAACATCTGCAATCATCAATAGGCTGCAGGATTACAGGAACATCTGCAATCATCAATAGGCTGCAGGATTACAGGAACATCTGCAATCATCAATAGGCTGCAGGATTACAGGAACATCTGCAATCATCAATAGGCTGCAGGATTACAGGAACATCTGCAATCATCAATAGGCTGCAGGATTACAGGAACATCTGCAATCATCAATAGGCTGCAGGATTACAGGAACATCTGCAATCATCAATAGGCTGCAGGATTACAGGAACATCTGAAATCGTCAAGAGACTTCCAATCAGCGACCCGAGGGCTACTCACCCGCTCTGTGGAGACCTCTGGCGGGTACTCGACGGTGAGGGAGACAGCGGCCGAGGCGGGCTCGCCAATACCGTTGTCAGCAGTGCAGAGGTAGGTCCCCTCCATGTGTCTCTCCACCGCCTCCACCGTCAGCCTCGGACCCTGCGGTGGGGGGGGGGGGGGAAGGAAGCTCGAGTGAGAGGAGAGATCAAGGGAGCTGAGTGACACTTGAGGATGTTCTCAGGGGATATGTATACACTTGAGAGATGGGATCTCTTTTTTTGGTGTATATACACTGAAAGTCTTGTGTAGTCCAGGACTCTGTACAGGACTAAAGCTTATTAAAACAATAAGCTGGTTGCTTATTAAGGTGTAGTGGTGGCCTTAATAACTCTCTTATAGACGTTGATAACCTCAAATACCCCCCCCCCCCCCTGAGGTTGATGGACCTTAATAACCCTTCAGTGGTTGGCAGACCTTAATAACCCTCCCGCGGATCATTTGACATTTACATTTTCATTTTAGATCTACATTTTCTGAAACATTACTTCCATCCTTGGAGATATTGAAGCTAAGGACCATTATCGCCTTGAAGTACAATATTCTGTCTTCACCGGGAAACAGCGGAAGAATTTAGGAAATCGCTATAAGAGCTTTGCATTATCCTTTTCTTTAACCTAAAGTGAAAGATTTAATATTTATTTATTGAACGAAAACATATGGTTCTTGGTAAATAAAAAGAAAAATGGAGGCGGGTTGGTAGTGGAACAATGCCACAGGTGTTTGTGGGAAGTATATTACAATAATTACAACACCTGCAGTCCACTCAGACAATATTCGCCCCTGCGAACAACGGACACATATATTTCAACTAAACATGATGGTGTTGCTAACACCTTCAGAACCGATCCATTACAAAGCAAACGAGATTTGGAAACTATATTATTGGTCCAACTGAAGCAAAATGTCCTCTCATGCGTTGAATTTGTAACGTATTGCAAATTCAGACTAAGTACTCCCACATTCATACTATTTGACCAATTCTATGCTTTTCAATATAAACTCTGGAAATCTATAACCTGCAAAATTATTTGAGGGGAAAACTTCTTTATAATCATAAAAAAAGTTGCAATATACAAGGGATCATATATTTTATCCTAAGGACCACTTATGCAAGGGGAAAAAGTTACGAGAAAATATATTACTGGAAATGTAAGTTAAATTGTAGAGAATGAGACGTTCCTCACACCAGGGAAGGCGAGGGTCTCTCGTCTCATCACAGATACTCACACAACTTTCATAATGCATTAAAACATTTGTTCTGTAGAACACATTATACAGGTCCTGTAGAACACATTATACAGGTTCTGTAGAACACATTATACAGGTTCTGTAGAACACACTATACAGGTCCTGTAGAACACATTATACAGGTTCTGTAGAACACTATACAGGTTCTGTAGAACACAATACAGGTTCTGTAGAACACACTATACAGGTTCTGTAGAACACTATACAGGTTCTGTAGAACACATTATACAGGTCCTGTAGAACACATTAAACAGGTTCTGTAGAACTCATTATATATTGTTAAGAAAGTGTTTGCAACCCCAATTACACCATTTAATTCCCAGCCAGGAAACCTTCGCGCGGGAAGTCCCTTGAGCTAGTGGGCCTCAACACTTACCTGATGAGTTCGCTGACCCGAGGGAAGAGGACCTTCCTGGCGGGTCCAGCGTATGGTCGGTTCAGGGTTGCCCCTGGTGGAACACTCCAGGGTCACACTCTTGCCCCGAGCCACCCGCTGCTCGGGGGGCACCAGCGCCCTGATGGTCGGGGCGTACTGGACATCGAGGGTGTGGCGAAGCTGCAGCGGGGGCTCCAGGTCGATCTGGCAGAGGAAGGCGCCGGCGTCCCGCGGGCGGGTGTTGGTGATGGTGAGGCGCGACCCGTCGACCGTCACCCGCTGGTCTGGGGTGACCTTGTCGCTCCCGACGGACAGTAGTTTCTCGCTGGCACCGTTGGCAGGCAGCTTCTTGATGATCACCTTGTTCTTCCCTCCTGTGGGCAGGAACGTCGGTCAGGTATGTGGGCCTGCGGGTCGCTCCAAGCAACAGCCTGGTGGACCAAACTCTCACGTCAAGCCTGGCCTCAGGCCGGGCTTGGGGAGTAGAAGAACTCCCAGAACCCCATCAACCAGGTATCAACCAGGTATCAACCAAGCCAGGCACTTGAGGGTCTAGTAAACATTATTCAACCACTTATTGCATTATCGCTCATATCTTTGTCCTACAGTGGCAGACAGCAAGACAGGGTTATCAATGTTCCCATAGGGCCTAGGGCAGACCTTCCCCAGGATGCAACCCACAACAGGTTCCCAACTCCAAGGTCCCAATTTACTGCTAACTGAACATAAGCATCAGGTGAAGGGAAACGTCGCACAGGCACTTCTCTCCTGCTACAGAAATTGAACCTAGGACCTTTTAGTAAGTTTGCGTCATGTATGTTTACATACAGTTAGTTAACTTTGGTCTAATATCTACCTATTGTGAAGGCATGGTCCAACTTATAGGCCTAAAAGAAATGAATGCTCGCTGACCGAGATATCTTTTCGAGTGTGCTAAAGCCAGTGTGAAATGATTGCTGACTGAGCGCCTTGTGTTGTAATGGCAGGCTATATAGTGTGTTTAGGCAGTTGGGCCAGGCCGAAAGCTTTGAAAATACTGGTCTTGAACATAACAGTAAGTTGTTACAGTTACAGTTGATGATCTGTATTGAGCACTTTCTTCCTTCAGTAGCGAAGGATACAGGATGCTCAAGGCTGAGGAAGCAGCCCAGTGATGTATGGACACTCACCGTCAAGGAACTGCTCGTTTGATATTGCTAAA
>NC_091168.1:20317680-20335180 GCF_040958095.1 Procambarus clarkii | reverse complement strand
TGCAAGATTTATGTGTAGTTTAGTTTTATAGGTGTAATTAAGAACAGTTGAATTGTGGTGAGGTTCGGGCTCATATTCACAGTCACGGAGGATAGTGATGATGGTGTTCATATTCACAATCAATGAGGACAGTGAGGAAGGTGTTCATATTCACAGTCACGGAGGGTAGTGAGCATGTGGGACATGAGGACAAGGGACTGAAACATAAGGACAGGGAGCTGGGATACGAAGACACACACACCACTTGTTCTTCAGAGTGTTCAAGACACATATGTCACTTGTTCTCCAGACTAGTAGTGTCCCCTGGCGGACAGGGTAAGAAACTGTTACTTCTCTATTCATGACGAAGGTGAAAATCAATTTTCGTGTGCATGCTCACCTAGTTGTACTTACCTAACTGGGTCCCGCCTCTCAACCCTCAACCAACCAGATAGTTTAACTCTCAACTCTCAACCAGTCAGATAGTTCAACTCTCAACCAGCCAGATAGTTCAACTCTCAACCAGCCAGATAGTTCAACTCTCAACTCTCAACCAACCAGATAGTTCAACTCTCAACTCTCAACCAGCCAGATAGTTCAACTCTCAACTCTCAACCAACCAGTATAGATTCCAGAGCCTTTTGGGCTCGGTCATATGTACCTAGGAAACTGTGTATGGAGTCAGCCTCCACCACATCACTGCCTAAAGCATTCCGTTTGTTAACTATCCCACCATCTTCTCACTTACTTTGTTCTAACCGTCTACCACTCTGTTTGCAAAAGAAAATTGTATAATATTTTTTTTGGCACCTCTGTTTTCTTAGCTTGAAGCTGTGTCCTCTTGTTCGTGAAGCTGCTGGTTTCAGGAATTCCTCTTCGTCAATTTGGTTTATTCCTGTTAGTATTTTGTAAGTAGTGATCATATCTTCTATCTTCTAGTTTTGGCATGTTTAAGGTCTCTAGTCTCTCCTCGTAACTGTTGTTTTTTTTCAGTTCCGGAAGCCATTTTGTAGCATGTCGTTGCACCTTTTGCAGTTTATTTATGTGCTTCTTGAGATAAGGGCACCACACAACTGCTGCATATTCTAATTGTGGTCTCACAAAAGTCATGACCAGTTTTTTTTTAGTATTTCAGCATCCATATATTTAAAAGTAAGTCTGAAGTTGGGAAGTGACGAATACGCTCCTCTCATAATGTTCTTTATGTGTTCCTCTGGCGACAACTTAGTATTCAAAACCACCCCTAGGTCTCGTGTGTGTGTGTGTGTGTGTGTGTGTGTGTGTGTGTGTGTGTGTGTGTGTGTGTGTGTGTGTGTGTGTGTGTATACTCTCCAATTTGTACTCACCTGTTTGTGCCTGCAGGAGTGAGCATTAGCTCTGGAACCGCGCTTTTCCAAGCCTATCATGTCTGCTCTTAAAATCACGAATGGAGTTCACCTCACTACCCCATAAGTATTTTATACATCTCTATCATGTTCCCTTCCACTCGTCTCTCTTCTTTTCTATCGGCATCAGGTTTGATTCCTTCAGTCTCTCTTCATATTCCATCACTCGCAATTTTGGGACGAGCCTTATTGGAAATATCTAAAGTTTTCGAGTTTCCTTATGTGTTTATTTATATGGGGCTTCACTAGGGGGTGGCATACTCTAAAAGTGGTCTCAAGTTGGCGGTATAAAGCGATCTAAACGTCTCCCTGTTTAGGTTAGTGAATGATGTTCTAACTTTTGCTATAGTAGAGTACGCTGCTCAGAATTATACGAGCCTCTGGAGTTAGGTTTCGTGTTATGGTCACTCTCAAGTATTTTTCTTTGGTCGTTATCGGGAGGTAGTTTGCCTTCATCGTGTACTGTCCGTTTGGTCTCCTGCTGCCTGTTCCCATTTCCATAACCTTACACTTGCAGGTGTTGACGTCCAATAGCCATTTCTCGGATCAGTTCTGTAGCTTATTTAAGTCATCTTGAAGAATCTTACAATCCTCATCTGTCACAACTCTTCTCCTTAGTTTTGGATCGTCTGCAAACATTGACATATAAGAATGGAATGCAAAAATTCCAAGCTTGTCTCAAGTGTGAATATGTTCCAAGGTTACTGTAGTGTATACTCTAGTCACTCCAGTGTACTCTAATTGGTACTCTAGTGTACTAAGGGTGCTCTAGTGTGAATATGTTCCAAGGTTGCTCCTCTCAAAATAGTCACCCTTGGATATATACACAGTAGAGAGAGTGCCAAGAGTGCACACACTCTGAGAACCTTGGTCTAGCGTGATAACTTTCTCCATAAGGGAATATACATTGGTTCCGCCCTGTCTACGCACGCTCCAAGCACCGTATATATATATATATATATATATATATATATATATATATATATATATATATATATATATATACACATATATATATATCAGTGTGTGTATACATGTATGCGCGCGAGTGTGTGTGTGTGTGTGTGTGTGTGTGTGTGTGTGTGTGTGTGTGTGTGTGTACGCATACATACACACCAACATTCCGTATTAACCAGGTTGTGGTCTGGCCATTGCAGTGCATTTTACACCTTACATACCTGCCACACCTGACCACATATCGTTCACCATCAATTTCATTCAATCACCAAATATTGCCCCCAACCTGAGCTCCACGTTCAGAGTAACACCCGTCGTCCCCCGTCAAAGATTGATGACCCTCGACTGTTATTACTTCTTCAATAATATTTCCACGACGGTAAAAAGTGTGTGTGTGTGTGTGTGTGTGTGTGTGTGTGTGTGTGTGTGTGTGTGTGTGTGTGTGTGTGTGTGTGTGTGTGTGTACTCACCTATTTGTGTTTGCGGGGGTTGAGCTCTGGCTCTTTGGTCCCGCCTCTCAACCGTCAATCAACAGGTGTACAGATTCCTGAGCCTATTGGGCTCTATCATATCTACACTTGAAACTGTGTATGGAGTCAGCCTCCACCACATCACTGCCTAATGCATTCCATTTGTCAACCACCCTGACACTAAAAAAGTTCTTTCTAATATCTCTGTGGCTCATTTGGGCACTCAGTTTCCACCTGTGTCCCCTTGTGTGTGTGTGTGTGTGTGTGTGTGTGTGTGTGTGTGTGTGTGTGTGTGTGTGTGTGTGTGTGTGTGTGTGTGTGTGTGTGTCTGTGTGTGTCTGTGTGTGTGAGGTATTTACAATAGTTTGCCCTCGGAAGAAAACGAGGTTATTGCGCGTTTTTTATAGCCTAATAAATTGTAGAATGGTCAATTTATTTTTTGGTAATTCAGCAGGTATGTGTGTAGGAATTATAGGGTATATTCTCGCTCTCAGAGGCAACCGGGCCAAAGCTTACCACGAACAACTACACAACACATCTAAATATTTTCGTTAAATTCCTGAAAATCGTTTACATAAAAGTGTTGACTAAATGTTTCTTTTAGTGTGTACGATTTTGGTATATATCTTTTACTAAAAAGAAAAAAAAAATACTTCACAAAATACTTGTGTAAAAAATTGTATGTATCGTTTATTTACATGAAATCAATAAATTTATAAATTCCCATAAAACGTTTACAAAAAAAAAAAAAGACGTGACTAAATGTTTGAGTAAAATACCAATATATATCGTTTACGTATAGTAAACAAAAGCCAGAGTAAACAGTAAGTAAACAGTAGTAAACAGTACACAGACCAGAGAGACGGTTTCAACGCATCGTGAAAACTTGTAAACGACATTAACGATATTTTTAATAAGAGAACAGAAAAATGTTGCACCGTTATATAGATTGTTAAGCCATTTATCACCACTTCTCTCAACTGGCGAGCGCCTCCCAGTCACTTAGAAGACCTCCCAGTCACTTAGAGGACCTTCCCAGTCACTTAAGAGGACCTGCTAGTCACTTAGAGCACCTGCTAGTCACTTAGAGGACCTCTCAGTCACTTAGAGGACCTCTCCAGTCACTTAGAGCACCTGCTACCCTGGAAACACAAACCGAAACTGTCTCTATTTTCCGCTTGTTACAACTTGTAATAAAGTTGTTACATCTTGGCTTAACGTGTTTATGACGTATTAGAACGCTGTTACAACTTGCTATATTGATTGTTATAACTGGTTAGGAGGTGTTAAAACTTGTTCGAACGTTGTACCAACGTCGTAGTTTCGGTGTGTGTTTGGCGGGTAGTCACTTAGAGGACCTCTCAGTCACTTAGAGGACCTCTCCAGTCACTTAGAGGACCTCCCAGTCACTTAAAGGACCTCCTAGTCACTTAGAGGACCTCCCAGTCACTTAGAAGACCTCCCAGTCACTTAGAGGACCTCCCAGTCACTTAGAGGACCTCCCAGTCACTTATAGTGGGAGTAACTCATAAACTTTCATGTATTCAGCACTGTAACTCACAAACTTTCATATATTCAGCACTGTAACTCACAAACTTTCATGTATTCAGCACTGTAACTCACAAACTTTCATGTATTCAGCGCTGTAACTCACAAACTTTCATGTATTCAGCGCTGTAACTCACAAACTTTCATGTATTCAGCGCTGTAACTCACAAACTTTCATGTATTCAGCGCTGTTATCCATTAACTATGAGCCACATACTAATTTTTTTACCCAATAGCACCTGTTTCCAAACATTTTGTTGAAAATTCATAATTATAACCTGAAAAATTACTTACAAAAAGGTATAAATAGATGTTTTTTTTGTAGCTTAATCGGTGTGCGTGCGAGCGCGTGCGTTCTCGTCGTTGGTCAAATTACCTGACTAAAAAAAGTATGCAGATAATGTTCCTGTAATGATTGCTGTATACATCCATCAGTCACCTGCACATTTTTGCAATCAATGTTAAATGATGAATGTTGAAATGATAAAGATTAAGCCACCCAAGAGGTGGCACGGGCATGAATAACCCGTAAAACGTTGAAATGTTTACCTACACTCTCGTATGTTGTGGTACAACTTGTGAAGTTTAAGCTCAAATGTTTATATAGCTGTACTCCAGTGTTTAGACCATGTATTTTCGATTCATTTTTTTTATATACAAAATTCGTTGTTATAACCCAATAATGAATAAAAGGAACAAATAATTCTTTGAGCTATTTTATTTGTTATATAACCTGTTCACCCACTTTATACATCAGATGTTGAATGGACTCGATCAATCCGTTTGAAATTGAATAGGTCCTTCCAACGAGCAGGAACGACCTATTAAAGAACATATAATCTCTATGCATAACAAATCACACAGAGAAATGGGAAGGGAATGTTGAACGTTTCGCGTGTTCAGAGCCTTTATCAACACCAGCCTGACTCTCTACACGTAACCAGACCATCAGTAGAGATGTACTCAGAGAACAACACCAAAATAATCAACAGATGCAACAGAAGACTGGCTTTATACACACAGCACACCAAGAAATGCATCAAATATATATGTTATATATATACCAATATATATATGTTTGAAGCAACTAGCATCAAATTACACTGCCAATTTCCGGAACATGACGGAACACGCAGCACGCTGCACCAGCCCCCATGCAAACTGGTGGTTGTTGTTTTAGATTCAGCTACACGGAACAAAACATTTCAGGTAGCACGGGCTATGGTGAGCCCGTAGTGGACTTACCTGGCACAGGAGAGGGGCTGTAATGTGGTCTCTCTGTGACCGCTCTGGTAACTAGATGGGCTACCAGCGGTACCAGCGTCTCGATTCCCCCTCTTCTTGTCGTTTATTCTCTCTCCTTCTTTTCCCCCTACCCCCCACTCCCCTCCCCTCCATCTCCCCCTCATCTGTCCTTCCATCTTCCCCTATCCCCCCTCTCTACCTTTCTCCAACCTCTTCCTCAACACACACACCCTTTTGACCCTACCCCCCCTCTACTCCCGACAAACTCAGAAAATATATTAGAAACAATGATCAATCTAACAACTCTACGGAAAACAAATTCCAGATTTCACACTTCAAAGTTTCTGGGAGTTTCAGACTAACAAAGTTTTAAGAATGATAATTCTTAAAAACAGACCGACATTATCTTTAACAGATTCATATAAACCCATTATATAATGGTATTGTATACTCATATGACTATATAATGGAATTTTGAATGCAAAATCTGATTATACAAGGGAAATTTTTTGCATATTAAAGCCAATATATATATATATATATATATATATATATATATATATATATATATATATATATATATATATATATATATATATATATATAATATATTTGTAACATATTAAAGCTATTATTTAGCTATTTTTTATAATAAAGTCTTGTATAATATTACATTGTCCGTGTTAAAGGCATTGTATAATGACTTTATGTATACATATATATTTAGATCATTGTATAATGACGTTATGTATGTACTAAGACCTATCCATAGCGACGTTTGAGATGTACTAAGACCACTGTATAACTACGCTGTTCGTCACTTAACTCTAATGCTCAATTAGCAGATTTGCGCGAGTTAAGACGAATTTAAGCAACTGGAAACATGCACCTAAAGGCAGTTGAACACAGAATGTTAATGGAGATTAAAGTCGGATTAACGAGGCAATTAACGGTGAATTTTGACAAGGTAAAGGACAATGTAGGTAGGAGAGAGTGGTGGTGATTGTTGTAGTGGTGGTGGTGATTGTTGGTGGTGATGTTGTTGAATATATACACAGACACACATACATACCAATTAACGTTCTCGAGTAATCCGTCTTGACAATAGCAGCAAGTTTCACAAGTGAACTAATTAGTCGAGGAAGGCTGATAAAACTTGCGCCAAAGTCTACGGTGTGGCTCCGACGGGCGTCTAGGCTCTAGACGAACCCGTTCGACTCCAAGCTGAGCGGAAGATTAATTTTAAGTTTAATAATTGCCAACAGTTTGGGAATGTGTTTGCTCAGTTCTGAACTGTATTAGGAGAGAGAGAGAGAGAGAGAGAGAGAGAGAGAGAGAGAGAGAGAGAGAGAGAGAGAGAGAGAGAGAGAGAGAGAGAGAGAGAGAGACAGACAGACAGACAGAGAATTCCTTTGCAACCAGAGCCTAACCAGAGAGATTGTTGAAGACACCTTGCAAACCAGAGCCTATCAGGGGACCCACCTAACAAGGTCGAGCCAATTAGAGAGACCAACAAGCCAGAGCCAATCAGCGACACCTAACAACAAAGAGCCAATCAGCGACGTTAAAGGCCTCATCACGGGGGGGTTATACGACGAATTACCATGGTCGACCACCTCGCATACTGACCGTTTTCTTTGACGCTGCTCAAGACTCTCTCACACAACAAGAGTTTAACCGCCCCAGATTTGTCAACAAATGGAATATGTGATGCTCAAAATTAATTGACATGGAAATTGAAAGCATATACGTCTAAATTCACACTTTTTTTGCATTAAAACAATTTCAAAATCTAGATTCGTATGCGAGTACAACTTTGTTTTGATAATTTTTAATTGCATCATTCATATATTTAAGATAAAAGGTTGAATTAATAGTTAAACGATCATCAATGTAATTATAAATTATACGTTTTATAATGCTTTTTAATAATGCATGTTATAGTGAACAACTGCTATAGGAGCCGTGAAGAGGGATCGAACCTGTGCACTGGGTGTGCCACGGTGCGCTCTAGTCTACTACCAAACAGTCGACACGGTACAGTACTTAGAAGATAATGACGAAGATGAAGACAAGATAGATGGATGGATGGAGAGATGAAGGACATATGGATGGATATATGGATAGATGGACAGCTTGATAGATAGACAGATGAATATTAATAGCTCGATAAATTGACGGAAGGATAGACAGATAAATAGATAGATGGAATGATGGGTGGATAGGTGGCTAGATAGATGTATACATGGGAAAAAGACAGACCTGGACACCCAGATTTGCATGGGGAATGGTCTGGGGTACAAGACTAACATAGGCTGTCGGGGTAGGAGTAAGTTAAATGCTTTAATAAATAATTAACAATTAAAGACGCCCCGCCCATGCGGTTCTCATGGAGTCAAGTGTGAAATTACAAGAGGAACAAATTATGTTCAAATGTGACCTTAATAAATGATGTTCAAATGTGATCTTAATCAAATAAATTATGTTCAAATGTGATCTTAATAAAATATATTATGTTCAACAGCCATCTTTAGCTACTCAGAACGAAGTGTCCATGTAGCACGGGCTATGGCGAGCCCGTAAGGATGTGACATCACCGTCAGGGGTATACATACCCCATGTCCTCCGTCACCTCAGCAGTGTGACATCAGGTGGTCAGGGAATTAACCCAACAGCCTCTACACGTCACTTCCCTCTCGCTTCTTCGTGTGCAGGTTTTTACGGTTTTTATGTAAGTAATTTTTAAAACACTGCCAAAGCCAATACAGCATTTTTTGTGTGTTAATGGGAGGTGCGTGTGGCACTCCCTCTAGCCGGTGTAGCCGCAGTACTGAGTCACGTTACACTGTAGACAGTGCCAACACCAGAGCCAAACAGGATCGAGCCAATTAGAGAGACCAGCAAGCCAGAGCCAATCAGTATCGTTTTTCAACAAAGCGTCTGCCAATCAGCGATGCTTGCTCGTCTGGCATCACTCAGATAAAGGGGTTTGACAAGCGTCAAATTTAAAGTGGTTTTGCCTAACCAGAGCAGGAGCAGGAGCCAAAGTAACCACCTTACCTGTCAAGGACAATCCTCATCAGTCCCACAGAACGTTAGAACTGACGTGGTTTTAGTTTCATCAATGCAACATAATTTTGACGCTGTGATCAAGAGCGTACAAATTGCGATGCTTTGAGTGTCAGGAAGTAATAATATCAATAGGATATGCTCGTGAGAAATTTGTCATGGAAGTTTAATATTTTCAAATATTAAACTTCCATATATATATATATATATATATATATATATATATATATATATATATATATAACTGAAAACTCACACCCCAAGAAGTGATTCGAACCCATACTCCCACAACTGGTATGTACAGGGACGCCTTAATCCGCTTGACCATCACGACCGGACATAAGGAAGTGATAGCCGAGGCTATATGAACCACTTCCCCGCCGGCACTCGGATGGTAATCTTGGGCATAGCATTTTATCAAATCACCTCATTCTTTGGGGCACACGTGAGGAACACAAATGCAAACAAATGCAAACAAACTTGTTTGCATTTGTGTTCCTCACGTGTGCCCCAAAGAATGAGGTGATTTGATAAAATGCTATGCCCAAGATTACCATCCGAGTGCCGGCGGGGAAGTGGTTCATATAGCCTCGGCTATCACTTCCTTATGTCCGGTCGTGATGGTCAAGCGGATTAAGGCGTCCCTGTACATACCAGTTGTGGGAGTATGGGTTCGAATCACTTCTGGGGTGTGAGTTTTCAGTTGTATATAGTCCTGGGGACCATTCAGGCTTGTTTGCATATATATATATATATATATATATATATATATATATATATATATATATATATATATATAGAGACCAATTATTCTAGCACGAATCTTCTATTTTCTCGTGTTTTTCTTCACTTGAGAAGTTGAAAAATTAACTCTCCAAACTTAATTGGGCACGTATGGAGTTAGCAGAGAATGTATTTTCTAAGCCAGTCTGAATGTAGGTGTAGGTATCTGGCTAATGAGATCCCGAACTCATATCAACAGGTAAGGAGCTTCGTGAGAATAAGGAAATAGCTGTCAGAAGAAGTGATAAATCGCCAATATACGTCAAACAAAAAATCCCCGGCATGGGGAGTGCTTTTGCTGCTAGGAGACGGGATTTATTCTCAACAGATACCTTTTTGAACATTGTTGAGACAATCTTTTCCATTATGGGACTATCACAGTGAGCCTATCCGTGATCTTTTGGGGCTGGTGGTCGGGGTGGGCAGTTGTGTCCCACTGGTTGGCTCGTTAAGTGAATTTCTGATCGTGAGCTCCTACGGGATCTTCCATGTGCTCCGGTAGGATAAGAATGCTTGTAGTTCCACCTCTGTTGGTTTATGTGTGTGCCTATTCCCCTAGCTAACCCTTGCACTGCGCAATTTTAAAAAAAGGCATGCCCGTGGTGCTCTAACAAAAAAAATAATAACTTTTTCTTTTGATATTGTTAATTAGCATCCAGGAAGCACGAAAATCCTAGTAAAAAGTCTACCTCCTTGTAGTTTAGCTGCGGTGGCCTGGAGACATTGAGTTTTTTTTTTTTAAATGAGGCAAGTTGCCACATGGGAATAACTTTGTTGATTTATTTTATCTTTTTCTCACTTTATATATATTTTTTCCATTGTAACAAGTTGTATTTTATGTGTCAAAGGTGGTGTTCATTTTGTATAACTTAGAAAATATACTTACAAACAGCTAAATGTGTATAAATATATGCACACCATGTATTTATTTGAACTTTCTCTCTCTCTCACACACACACACAAACACACACATGCACACACATACATACATATACACACACACACACACACATACATTTTCTAAGTATATATATATATATATATATATATATATATATATATATATATATATATATATATATATATATATATATATATATATATATATATATTCATATATATATATATATATATATCATATATATATATATATATATATTCATATATATATATATATATATCATATATATATATATATATATATATATATATATATGAGGTGGGGACTACATAACTTTTGACCGAGTTGAAAGCGTTTATGAAAACTAAATCTACTGCCTTATCTTCTGGGAGAGGTGATACAGGCTGGTGCAGCATGGACTGCTGCTTCACAGTCTTGGGGGGACCCCAAACCCCGGCTGGTTGGGTTGCAGCATGCTAGCTACTTCCATTCTCATACTTCTGACGGCAGCTATTGCAACTAGGCGACGAAGGGTGTAACCAACGGCAATGGGTCTGATTCCTCCACCCTTCTTTTTTCTGGGCACATAGGAATGCACCAAAGGAAAAAGTTTTTTGTTTTGGCGCGAAATTAACCCGGCGAGGCAGTTGTTAACAAACGTTGTGATTTCTGGCAGGAGCGCCCCTGCCACCGGGCCAAGAACGGGATTCACCATTTCCTTGACATATTGAGGTCTTACCCCTGTGTAGCCTCCTGAGGAGCTTGGAGGAAATGAAACAATGGCTTTATTAGCCTCTGACTCTTGAAGGACGAGCGGTTCCTGGTCTGGCGGGAGGGGGACCCTGACCTGCGAGGGAGAGGGAGGTCCTCCTTCTGCCTCGAGGAGGGGTAATGTTTGGTATTACGGGGTGTTATTGTCTAGGTGCTTGGGCTGTGGTCTCATCTCTGGGTAAAATGTTATCCTCGCTTGTGAGCACACTGAGTGCTCACGCTCTATTGCCTACTTCAGTTTTCTTGCTAACCTGAGTACCTATGCAGACGACGAGTCACAATAACGTGGCTGAAGATATGATGACCAAACACACATCAGAAGATGGAGACACGAAGACGTGTCGGTCTGTCCCGGACCGTTCTCAAGTCGTGTGTGAGTAGTTCATCTTTTGATGTGTGGTTTGGTCATTATTCCCGAGTAATTAATTTCCTGCTGTGACTAGGGGGTCTTACTTGGTCTGCCTCGGCGGTGTTTGCTTTGTTTGGGGAAAACGGATTAGGTTATCGGCTCTGGGGAAAAATCCCTGTTTGATCTGTTGATGGACGAGGCAAGCGTCGTGCCACCTCTTTCTGGTACGCATAAACATGCGTTACCAAAAAGTAGCAAATTGCGTCATGCTTTGATGGTGTCAGGTGCATTAAGGTTATTGGACCCTCTGTTGACTTTTCTGATGAGGTCCGTGTATTTTCCGGCACCAAAAGGGCCTTGGGGGTGTAGGCAAGTCTTCCGGTTCAGGTTGCTTTAATCGCCTCTAGCAAGTCATCTGTTGCAATGTAATACAAGGCGATTTGTACTGATGCAATTGGCTCTTGCATGCTGCAACCCTCCACATGTTGCCTCCCCGACCCAGGACAACTGCCAGGCTGGAGTAACTAAGAGATTGGGTTAATCCTGACCTCCTCCGCCACAAGCACCACAGCCTGCGCCTCTCTCCTTGGACTGACTGTGTTAAGGGTATCTTGAGTGGCTGCCGCCTCATCTGCTTTCACATTAGGTGATTTCACAGTTATCTTCTTGACGAGTGCTTGTGTCTTCCTCTTGACTGGTGGGAAGCCGAGGAACAGGTCACACTGTTGAGGAAACGTTGTAATAAAAGTTTAAGTGATCTAGTATTTCTTCACCTTCTATACGGAAGAAGGTATTTCTGAAAGATGGAAAATATTCATAAGAATATATGGAGTGTACACTGTAGGAAGTACACAATTAAGTACACAATGTGGGGTGTACAATGTTCTTTTTGTTTGGGGGAGGAACGGGGGTGCACAATATGGTGTGTGTATAGAGCAGGATAAGCTCGTAAATTATGCCGCCCGTGGGCCAAATTTATTTATTTATATACAAGAAGGTACATTGGGTTTGAGAGAATACATAGCATAGTATTTACAATCTTGTAAAGCCACTAGTACGCGCAGCGTTTCGGGCAGGTCCTTAATCTAACAGATAATTTTAAGTAGGTAAATTCTAGCAGACGCGTAAATTCTAGCAAATGCGGCCCCTTGCTATACCACCAGCACCTGGAGCGACCAGGTAACACTATATAAATAAAAAAGTACACCATGTATTGGCAAGTTAGTGTTTTTTATCTGTTGTGTCCATTGGAAAGGAGGTAGTGTAGGTCTCAGTGTATTTGGGATGCGTACATCGTCTCCTGGGTTACCAAAACTCTGACTGCTTATCTTCGTACTGTTTCCCCTGTCCACCTTCCTCACTCTCAGGATTCCGTTGACATATTGCGCCCGCAGCCCTCCTGTAAGATGCTTAGTTTTGATGTTGATCGTCTTTACACTAACGTTCTCGTCGACGATCTTCTTTCTTAAACGGCATCTGAGGGGCTTCTTCGTCTCCTGCTTCCTACCGACGTTTTCCTCAATCTCATCAGACTTTGTGTTGACTCAAACTCCTTCTCTTTCAAAGGTAAATATTTATCTTAAACTTTCGGTGTCGCTATGGTTTCTCCTCTCTTTCTCTCTCTGCTGTTCTCGCCACTCTCTGTATGGAGTACTGTGGACTCTTGCTTCCCGAGGAAATGTAGATGTTTATCTCTCAGAATGTTTGGTAATATGTTTATTGTTTGTGATGTGTGTCTATGTATGTATTAACACGATGTACTGAACGGGGTGAGAATAGCTTGAGCTACCTCATCCCTTTGTGTGTATTTTACCTCAATAAACTTATTTCAATTCTTGCTTCTCGCCACTATTGACACTCGTCCTCTGGCAGCGTTATCTTTATGATAATTTTGCTCTTTGGCTTCATGACTCTGTCTTTTCCAGCCATTCTCCTTCTTTTTTAAATAATCTGACTCCTGTCGTGTTCCAAGTTGAATGGAACTGTAATTCCTTCCTTTCTTTCTTAGAGGTTCATGTTCACAGCTCTGTGTCTGGCTTCTCTCTTTATTTCTACCACCGACCTATGCCCAGCGGTACAGTATGTACATTCACTTCCTTTCCTGCTATCTTCTTTCTGTTAATAAAAGTGTTCTCGGCCCTCTCTTCCTACGGGCCTAACGCGTCTGGGACCCCCAGTTTATTGTTTCAGAAATTTATCTTCTTTACAAGTCTTTATCTCGCTTTGGTTATCCCTTAAATTTTATCAACTGTGCCTTTCACAAGCTTAAAGAACTTTCCTCTTATCCTAAACCAGCTTCCAATACTAGTACTGCTGTGCTCTGCCTTCCCTTCATATCTGAATTCAAAAACATCCATAATACCCTTCGTCCTCTGAGATAAAGCTCGCCTTTCGATAAACTAACACACAGTAGTAATCTGGTTCACACTGCTCCTCCTGCTTCTAATGCTGCTGGTGTCTACTCTATTTCCCGTTCGTCTTGTCCTCTCCAATACTGTGGTGACACTGGCCGTACACTTAATGCCAGACTTAGGAACACAAAAGAAGCGTTAAGTCTGCAGACACAAACAATGCTCTCTTCTGAACAAATCCACAAGGGCCGTGACGAGGATTCGAACCTACTTCCGAAAACACCCCAGACGCTGCCTTAATCGATTGAGCTACGACAAGGTCAAAAAAGAATTGCAACCAGAGAAGTTCAGGTGATTTCTGTGTGTAATGCTCTCTTCTGTCATGTTAGGGACTCTAAATCATCCTATAGATTTGATCTTCTTCTAAAATAATCTTTCTTGCCTCTGCTATCACAGACGCCGTCCCTTGTTACATTGGTTCTGATTCCTTAGTCCTGGCATTGTTGGTATTGACTCTTCCCTTTCACAATACATACTTAAATGTTGACTCTGTGAAAGGGAAGAGTCGTTACGCGCTGCCTCGTTCGGGCCAATAGGAGCTGCCTCGTATGGGCTAATAGGCCTTCTGCAGCTTTTCTCTTCAGTTCTCTTGGATGTTTATGATCTATGCTATTACCGTCCCGCAATGTGGGTCTTCCTCGCCAGCTCGCAAAATGGAACTAAAATTATGAATTGAAATCGAATATAATCGCAAAATCATTTAATTTAAGCAATTTTCCGAATGCTGATGGTATTCAATTAAGCTGATAATGGTATAGAGATAAGAGCCTTCTTCTGGTGAGAGAGAGGGGAGATGGAGAGAGAGGGAGGGAGAGAGGGAGAGAGAGAGAGAGAGAGAGAGAGAGAGAGAGAGAGAGAGAGAGAGAGAGAGAGAGAGAGAGAGAGAGAGAGAGAGAGAGAGAGAAGGAGAGAAGGAGGTAGTAGTGATTTATCTGCAGATAGGAATTAGTAGCACGAAGAAAACTTGCATCTGGAACCTTGGAACCTTCTCCTGTACACCTCCCTGTCCTCTCCCGGACCACTTGTGTACTTTACGGGAACCTTGCCGCCTTCCCTTGAACCCTTCGTGAACTCCTGGAACCTTTCTGTCCTCCTCTGGAACCTTTCTGCCCTCCTCTGGAACCTTTCTCCCGCCCCCTTCAGTCCTCACTCGCGTCAATTATCTCCATCGCTGGTGTTCCATTAGCGTCGTCGTCTGGTGGTGTCCCGCCTCCCTCTCCATGGACCCTTCACTCCCTCTCTATTGGGCCCCATCCTCCCTCTTCCTGGAACACTAACTCCCTCTCTCTGAACTCTAGCCTCACCAACTTGAGTGAACGCTTCTTCCATCCTACCACCATCCCTCGAGTGAACACTGAGGCAGCTTGTCTCCCTAAGTAGATCTCCCGACCGATATTGATAGTGTGTCTTTGTCGGGCCTCTGCCCCTCTCTCTCTCTCTCCCTCTCTCTCTCTCTCTCTCTCTCTCTCTCTCTCTCTCTCTCTCTCTCTCTCTCTCTCTCTCTCTCTCTCTCTCTCTCTCTCTCTCTCTCTCTCTCTCTGCACCCAAGGCAGGGTTAGCTTGTGCCAGATTAGGCCAGGCCAGGCTAGGCCAGGCTAGGCTAGGCAAGATGAGAGATTGTTGGGTTAGGTTTACGTCCCCTGTTATAACCTGGAAGGTCGTCAGGCCAGCTGACGTCTCCCCTCCTGTCAGCCACTCCTTCCACCGGGGGCAGCGGCTGACGGCTCCCGCGGGACCCCAGGAGGGGCGCTGATGACAGGAACCTTGAAGGAGGAAGAGAGGCGTGAGAGACGGACGGAGGGAATAAAGAGAGAGAGAGAGAGAGAGAGAGAGAGAGAGAGAGAGAGAGAGAGAGAGAGAGAGAGAGAGAGAGAGAGAGAGAGAGAGAGAGAGAGAGAGAGAGAGAGAGAGAGGAGTTGATGCAGCCTCTCCATTCAATCTTCCTCTCAATAATGAATGTGATGTAGAGACAGGAGTATACATTCCTGCTAGTCTATAGTAGACTGTTTACCCTCTTCAGAGGACTGGGCGATCTTGCCCAATCCTCTCGATATATAGATAGTTCACAATTATAAATCCCTTTAATCCCTTTCAATACTGAAACTACATTATTCTCATTAACGAGCCAATTACAGAGCTTTCGACATCGTGGCGCTGAAACACAAGGGTCCAGTACTCACGAATACACAGATGTGGTGTAATTCGTGGGGTGTCTCATGTGATGCCCACTAACGCAGACAGACGAAGCCCCACTAACGCAGGAAGACGATGCCCCATCAACGCAGGAAGACGATGCCCCCACCAACGCAGGAAGACGATGCCCCACTAACGCAGGAAGACGATGCCCCCACCAACGCAGGAAGACGATGCCCCAAAACGCAGGCAGACCAGTGACAAGCCGCAGGTCACATTGTCTTACAATCAACCTGTCTCCCGACTGTTAAGTCAACAGATCATCTCCCTGTTGCCATGCCAACGGATGCCCTCCCCCCTCCCCCCATTACTGTTTGAGATTACCAGACCTATGGGAGGTCAGGTCATGCATAACCAGAGGTTGCAAGTCCAACCAATCCTCTTGGTTGGACTTGCAACCAAGTCCAACTTGAATAATACATGGCGTGGTGTGGTATAAATCCCCCCCTTTCTCCCCCCCCCCCTACGGCCAAAAAGTGATGTATGCAAATCCCAGCGGCTCGGAGGGGGGGGGGGGGAATACAAGTGACTTCACGTCCCGTTTTCTATCCGTGGGTCCTGGGTTAGGTTAGGTTCGGGCACTTTAGTATATCAGTTTAGTGGGGTTGTGGACGCTGGGGAAGACGGGCTGATGAAAACAACCACACAACCACCAACAGAACCCCCCCCCCCTTAACCACAACACCCCCACCACCACCACCCCCATTACTACCACAACCACAGCCACCACCACAACCACACCACCCCCACCACAACCACAACCACACCACCCCCACCACAACCACAACCACACCACCCCCACCACTACCACCACCACCACCACTACCACAACCACCACCACCACCACTACCACCACCCCCACCACTACCACTACCACAACCACACACAACACCCACCCCCACTACCACCACCCCCACCACAACCACCACCACCCCCACCACTACCACAACCACCACCACCACCACCACAACCACACACAACATCCACTCGCCCCATCCGAGCAGAAACGACTAATTAAATAGGTAAATCACACTAAACGGCCGTTTGCGTCGTGTCGGCAATGACACAACTGGCTGCCATATATCACCACCTGCCATAATATCTTGCCAGCTATTACCGGGGAAAAGAGTCACGTGGCAACCCATCAGGGATATTGCCACACACTCCTGCCCATACTTATGCCAACCTGTCAATTGTCTAACTTTACGACAACGTTCTGGAAGAGAGAAAAAGCCAATAGAAGTCAAGTTAAAATGTAGCTAATGTGCTATTGTCGAGATTACCTGTAAGACCTTTTGGGGGATGTTTTGCTCTTGGTTCCTTTAGTAATTAGAATAGTCATGGGGGTTCCTGTATGGTATTCTGTATTGCTTTTGAGGAGAATGAGAAGCAAGAATTTAAAATGCAAGGGAATAATTTATGTTTATGAAAAAAGGGGT
>NC_091168.1:20282680-20312680 GCF_040958095.1 Procambarus clarkii | reverse complement strand
ACCTGTTCTGAGTAGCTGAATCTATAATAACAACAACACTCCATCGAAAGTTTAACCAGTAGCATTTTTATATAAGACAAATACCAGAGACAGTCAAAGTCTTTCCAGTATCCTCAAACGTCTTATATAGCATTTCCAATACAAGCACTTAAGACGGCCCTTGCTTCTTGCAAATCGGCGTTCGATTCCCGATAGTTCAAGTGTTCTATACCACTTCTACGGAATTACCAGAACAGTTTTCTCCGTTCCATGCCAGCTCCTGTTCTCGTATCCCTTTCATGATCTGAAGAATCACGCGGGTGAAGCGGTTTCTCATAATTTCCATTCCTTCCTTAGGGCATTTCTTATGCCTCCCTGCCAGGGCATCCTACTGAAATATTTGCATGCACGTGAACTATAAAGGTGCTGTATGGAGAAGCAGTTTTCACATTTGTTCGTAATACTGTGAACTAGATAGAAAATCTTTATGCTTGGATACTATGCTGCTACTACTACTATGCTGCTACTACTATGCTGCTACTACTACTATGCTGCTACTACTACTATGCTGCTACTACTACTATGCTGCTACTACTACTCTCTGTTGCAATAGTTCTGGTTCTCAAGGAAGGAGTTCTCAAGTGTTGCTCCTTGTTCTGCAGCTCAGCGAAGGAGAAAGAATGAGAAACAGGAACAGGAAATAAACGATAAGAGAAACAAAGAGATAAAAGAGAAAGAGATAGACAAGGAGGATGGTGAGAGAAATACCAAACCAAAGATAGAGACGAGAGAGAGACTAACAAACACGAAAAAGGAGGTGAAAGACACAGATAAAGACGAAGATAAGAGAGAATTAAATAAATTATTTGGTCACGTTATCATGCAAATCTGATTTTGCAAACAAATTTGTCTCACTTCAACTCATTACACGGAGGAATATTGTATACATAGATATTTAGGCACATATACATTGATGTTAATGAATTTACATACAACATCATGAGAGGTCAAACGGTACGACGCACGGGTACACGGACAAGGACACGCTGAGACATGGATGGTACACGAACAAGGACAGACTGAGACATGGGCGGTACACGGACAAGGACACGCTGAGACATGGATGGTACACGAACAAGGACAGACTGAGACATGGATGGTACACGGACAAGGACAGACTGAGATATGGATGGTACACGAACAAGGACACACACAGGGGGGGGGGACTTAAGGCCACAAACACAAAGGATATTACAAAAAAGTCTTTGTCAAAATAACAAATAAATAATAAAACAAAGATCTGAAGGAGCATCATTCAGCAAATACACAGATGAATAGGCCTATAGTGAACTGTACAGAAAATTAGATGAATTAGCCTACAAGAAGGGAAAATACCCCAAACATACACCAGTATACATTAAAGTATACAGCACTCACGGGAAAATATACATACTTGAAATCAAATCAAACCATCAAGTCATATCTGTGGATTAAGTCCCATGTGTCGTGGATTAAGACATGTGTTTTAATCCACGACACATGTATCTTAATCCTAGATTAAGACACATGTCTTGGATTCATGTGTCTTGGATTAAAACACATGTGTCGTGGATTAAAACACACGTGTCGTGGGTTAAAACATATGTGTCGTGGATTCACAGCTCGAATAAAAGTGACAATTTAGAAAGCTTCAAGCTACTGTCATTACATAAAAGTTTATCACTACAAAACCACGAAAGCATTTATCTTCCTGTTAAATCACACATTTAAACTTTTATTGTGATGGAAAACCTGACACACACAAAACCCGAAATTTTACAAATTTCAGTCGATTTTAAGCGTTCAAGTCTTTTATTTTGCCATTATTTAAAAAGGTCTAAACTATTACTCATTTTGTCATCATGAGGTTTTTCTAAGGGAAGCCAAACGAGCCGTGTGACTTACCTTTAGTTAATTAATGATCTTTTTGTGGAAGAGATCATTTTTAGCGTTAAATATTGAACATATGTTTGGATGAACTATTAGCGGCGAAGAGCACTCTAGTGCTCTATGTTGGTGATGAATAGTATGAATATGTGAGAGTGAGAGAGAGAGGCAGAGAGAGAGAGAGAGAGAGAGAGAGAGAGAGAGAGAGAGAGAGAGAGAGAGAGAGAGAGAGAGAGAGAGAGAGAGAGAGAGAGAGAGAAAGAAAGAGAGAATATAAATATTAATATTACCCATAAACAGGTGACTCAGTAATCCGCCCACACCTGACTCAATAATGCGTTTCGGGGAAAAAAACAAAACAATATTTTTTTGCGAGGTCTTTGACGAGGCCCAGGCGAACCCCAGCGGACCGACTCACAGGAGCTTATCTCCAAGCCCCTAACTGAACACGCTCGCCACTTTTTTTCCATAATGTTCAGGACCAACGGAAGGTCCGAACCTGCCATGTATTAGTGCCAGAGCCCCGCTCTCCTTGTTTCAATATAAGGTTTACCTGCTCTCCTCACCCGGGTTCCCAGCACCTCACCCCCATGTGATGGCTCACCGCGTCTGAACACCGGGGCCCCATCAAATGAGACAGCTATAATCCACTTGGGTGGAAATTGTGGCCAGGATGTACGAGGTCTTCATCCTTCTCTCAGGCGGAGGTAAGTGAAGACACACGCGACCAGGTTAGGATATGACCATCCATAGTCGCAGCAGGGGGAGGAGATGAGACGCCTCGTAAGAGCTTCGTAAGGGCTTAAGATGGGGGCGGGAGATACTACATAATGACTCGAGACGCTTCACAATGACTCGAGACTCTTCATAATGACTCGAGACGCTTCATAACGACTCGAGACGCTTCATAATGACTCGAGACGCTTCATAATGACTCGAGACGCTTCATAATGACTCGAGACGCTTCATAATGACTCGAGACGCTTCATAATGACTCGAGACGCTTCATAATGACTCGAGAGGCTTCATAATGACTCCAGAGGCTTCATAATGACTCGAGACGCTTCATAATGACTCGAGACGCTTCATAATGACTCGAGACGCTTCACAATGACTCGAGACGCTTCACAATGACTCGAGACGCTTCATAATGATTCGAGACGCTTCATAATGACTCGAGACGCTTCACAATGGCTAACGACACTTCGAAAGGGCTCGATATGCTTCCCAATAACTCGAGACGCTTAAGAAGGAATAGATAAGTTTGGTGAACCCTCGAGATGCTTAACAAGGCCTCGAAACGCTTCGTCGAGAGCTCGATCTGAATGTAATATGGAATTCATGTCTCCTTGGCCATTAAAATGCAGGGAGAAAGTATCAGAGGACTGCGGCGACTTGCGGCTCTCAATACAGGGGGCGGGGAGCATCTGCTTCGTATTAGGGAAATATTTTAGGTGATGCAGAGAGGCTGAAGAACCACTCGACACTAAGGGTCCGACTTCTGAATGCGAACGGAAGTTCGAACATCGACTTGTTGGGTCATAAAGATAGGAGAGAGGACAAACGCGAACTCCTAAGTCCAGTGGCATTCAGAGCCATTTTGAATATTGAGAAAGTCCTTGCCTGGTCGTGGATGTTAAGGAGAGAGAGAGAGAGAGAGAGAGAGAGAGAGAGAGAGAGAGAGAGAGAGAGAGAGAGAGAGAGAGAGAGAGAGAGAGAGTGAGAGTGAGAGAGAGAGAGAGAGAGAGAGAGAGAGAGAGAGAGAGAGAGAGAGAGAGAGAGAGAGAGATAGAGAGAGAGTGAGAGAGAGAGAGAGAGAGAGAGAGAGAGAGAGAGAGAGAGAGAGAGAGAGAGAGAGAGAGAGAGAGATAGAGAGAGATAGAGAGAGATAGAGAGAGAGAGAGAGAGAGAGAGAGAGAGAGAGAGAGAGAGAGAGAGAGAGAGAGAGATCTTCACAATGATCGAAGACATGAAAAAATAGACCAGTTTCAGCTTGTCTTCTTCCTCCAATACCTGTAATCTCTATGTCCCTAGTAAACAGCCCCTCTCCCCCCACTCTACCAACCCCCCACCACCACCACACTCAGCCCCCACTCCCCCAATCCCCCCCCCTCCAGAACCCCACACCCAGCGCCCCCCTACCGAGTCTCCAGTCCCTCCCACAAAGACCCCCAACAAAATCTAGCAGCCATGAGCCGTGGCGGGGGACTGGGGAGATCAGGCGGTGACGGGAGGGTCTATAAACACTGGCAGTGGTCGAGGCTAACGGCTCCAGCGTAAAGAGAGTAGGGCGGCAGATGTACCCTCGGTACAAGAATGGTGGTGGGTGCACAGTCTCTCACCGTTCATTAGGCTCCCCCCACACAGCCTGCACGGTTGGGAGTTACGTCTACGGTGCTCGTATAGTTCGGTCGGCTCCACGGTGAAGTGAGAACGGTGAATGGGGACGGAGCAGTAAGATGCCATAATCTATAACCTTTCGCCATATATATTTGTCATATACTTGAGTTCAAAAGCACGAAGGCAGATATACAACCATACTTACATATGTATTTATTTACTCGGGGTTATAAGTTTATTTACTTATTTACTTATATATATATATATATATATATATATATATATATATATATATATATATATATATATATATATATATATATATATATATATATGGACTCATTATGTCCGGTCGTGATGGTCAAGTGGATTAAGGCGTCTTGTACATACCAGATGCGTTGCTTCTGGGAGTATGGGTTCGAGTCACTTCTGGGGTGTGAGTTTTCAGTTGCATATGTCCTGGGGACCATTCAGGCTTGTTCGCATATATATATATATATATATATATATATATATATATATATATATATATAAATATATATATATATTTTGGGGGGTGGAGGAGTTTAGGAAGAGGACCATTTGGGGTAGTTCAAAGATATGCCACCATTAGCCACCTGACACGAGGGCCGTTTAGAGAGGAAACAGCACCACTGCTATGACACAGTGGTGTACAGTGACACATGACACAGCTACCTATAAATATCGACAGAGTAGAGATCAAATGAAGCGATCATGATATGTAGCTAGACGAGTCGTAGCGTCCCTGACCAGGGGTGGGGCCCGTCTGTATGTGTCTCCTCCAGGGTGACCCGAGATGTGTCACGTGTCATGTGTACATGTGTCACCTGGCATAACACTGCTACACATGTCACCAGCGAAAATTATGCTGGGATATGATACATATTATGCTGGGATATGATAGATATATGGTTCACCACGCGGTTTTTCAGAGTCGGGGACAGGAAGGTTGTCAGGCTCATATAGACCTCACCTGGTCTACCAGTCTACCAGGCGAGGTAGACTGGTAGACCAGGTGAGGTAGACTGGTAGACCAGGCGAGGTAGACTGGTAGACCAGGTCAGGTAGACTGGTAGACCAGGCGAGGTAGACTGGTAGACCAGGTCAGGTAGACTGGTATACCAGGCGAGGTAGACCAGGCGAAGTAGACTGTACCAACGCCTGAGTCGTATTCCAACACTGGACTTTCACGTAAGCAAAACTTGCTGCTCTCAGCGTAAAATAATTCATAACAGTGTATAATCACGTTGACTAACTCCCATACAAAAAACCATATGCATGTCAGTGGCTTTATAAGACTGTAATATGTAATCCCCCATAATCTGTACTTTCACTTTCATTTCATTCTTGTATGAACCAAAAAAAGAGATTAATTGCTAATGATATATTGCGATCGATGTGTTAATTATTTGACAATATTTTTTTTCATTCATAAGGCATCTGCCTGAAGCCTTCATTAGCGTCATAATTATGTTATGATTTCAATGATGAAGTGCTATCGGAATAGTCTCTTTCTACATGTAAGATTTAAATACCTTTGCCGGTGTACTGGGTACAGAAGGTTTGAGATACAAGGACACACACTCGGTTAAATATGTCAGGCAACCTTGGGAGGCTGCGAGAGATACTGGGGGCATAGTTACTCTCTTGAGGTTATCTTGAGATGATTTCGGGGCTTAGCGTCCCCGCGGCCCGGTCCTCGACCAGGCTTCCTTTTTGTTACACCCCCCCCCCCCAGGAAGCAGCCCGTAGCAGCTGTCTAGCTAACAGGTACCTATTTACTGCTAGGTGAACAGGCGTATCAGGGTGTTCTAAACTATGCCCATTTGTTTCCACCTTCCCCGGGGATCGAAACCGGAACCTCAGGACTACGAATCCCGAGCGCTGTCCACTCAGCTGTCAGGTCCCCTGGGCTATAGCGTTAGCTGACAAAACGTGAACCTTTGAAGGTCGTTACTTGTATTTTTAACGTTGTTTACAAGGTATCAAGCGCGACCTACTAGTTAAACGGGTCGGGTTGAGCACTACCAACCATACACGTGCACAATCGGATTGGTCAGGCGCACAATCCACTACTACTACGTCACCCCTAATCACGTGTGATGTGGTAAACACCCTAATTGTATTTGCTGTGGGGTTGAGTTATGGCTCTTGGGTCCAGACTCTCAACCCTCTTAGTGCTGTTGTGAGATAATTCCTCCGTCAGGTGTACTTGATGACTCGAGTCAGACAGTTCTGTTGTTCCAAATCATCTTCATGAGGCAGGTAAAGCACTCAGCGTTGTCTTAAGATGTCAGGACGCCCTGGACGTTGGAACAACGAAAATAACGTTGTTACGTTCCAGGAACAGACGTCACCCCCCCCCCCCTCCGGGCACTAATTGAGTGCGGAGAAATTAAGGGAAGACATCCGTGAAGGAGCTGTGATGTAGTGAGATGACTCTTCAGAGGGAGTCGAACGGAGGTACGCTAATTGAGCAATATTGCCTAGAATCTCCACCACCGTGACAACCGTCTGGGGCACATGACCACGACGTAAATGATCCTCGTCGATTAAACTTTACTCCAGCAAGCTCTGCTCGCTGGGTACCTCTCTAAGGTCTCTATAATCAAACTGGCTTGGCACTTTCTATTTATAATCTCCTTTCCCCAAGGTTTCTAACGCTGGGGATGCTGGATATGCAGTGTGTGTGACCCTAAATCATTCTTCTCTATCATACATGAGGCGTCGGCCTGAAATCAAATCAAAGCAAATAATAATAATAATATAATTACAGTAAAGGTGAAGGACAAATCCAATATATATGTGTGTGTGTGTGTGTGTGTGTGTGTGTGTGTGTGTGTGTGTGTGTGTGTGTGTGTGTGTGTGTGTGTGTATTAAAAAACACATTTTCGGATGTAATCTACAACCTTCCTCATACTGGTGTACACAACACAATATATATACACTGTCTTCAGCACCTTGAGAAAGGATGCAGGCCTTTCCTTGGCGGTCATTCAAGCACTACAACATAGTAGTAAGTTTCTTAATAATTATAATAAAAAGTAATACAAATGCCAGTAATATTAACAACGAAGAGTTCAAATACCTCAAAACAAAAGGGCCTCAAGGCAGCAATATTCCCCCCATCAAGCTATCAATAAGTCCTAAATAATTTCTGGAGGAACGTCAGCCTGTCACACACAAGGAAACACCTGGCTCGCCTGTCAGGTCATTGGCTGTCAGGTCATTGGCTGTCAGGTCATTGGCTGTCAGGTCATTGGCTGTCAGGTCATTGGCTGTCAGGTCATTGGCTGTCAGGTCATTGGTTGTCAGGTCATTGGCTGTCAGGTCATTGGTTGCCAGGTCATTGACTGTCAGCTAGTGGGGCCTCTCTGGCAGACAGCTACGTGAGAGCAGACCTGCAACCTGTCACAGGACCCCCGCACGTCCATAACGCTTCAACTGATCACGCCTGGGTGAACAGAAGTATCAGTTACCACCCCAGCAAGCAAATGTCAGAGTGATGGTACTCAAGCAGAGTACTGACCCTGCCAGCCAGCCTAGGGAGTAGGGAAGAAGCTCAGTATTCTGGTAGAGTACAGGTGTTACCTCAGCCTAAGGAAAGGAAAGGTAAGGAAGGGTAGTTTCCCCTCTCAGAGCCCTTAAAGAGGGGTAATTTCCCCCCCCTCAGAGCCCTCAATACTCCCCCCTCAGCCAATCGCAACAAGCACTGAGAGATTAATCTCCTGGACACATATATATATGATGAGCCAGGGGATATTGCCTTAGCTCAAGGCAATCCGTATTAATAATCCGTATTAATCCATAATCCGGATTAAAAAAAAACAGACTTCCGGATACTTAGAACGTCAAGTTCAACTTACATTTATGCATTTGATATATTCATATGAGAAGTAACAATAATTATTAGATTTAGACTTAGAACCTTCAGATTTTCACAATATTTTAAACAAAAAATAATGAAAAATGCATTATAATATAATGAACTGATCAGATCGCCAGTAGTGTGTTCCATAAGGTTACGTACAATGACTTGTCGTAGGTGATAGTGACATTGTAGCGCTCGTAGCCTTATTCAGCGGTACTAGTTGTTGTGGAAGGAGCAATAGCAAAGGTTGTGGTTGTAAAAATTCTAGTAATTGTAGTAGTGGTTACAGGAGTGATGTAGATGTTGTAATTAGACATGTATACTTGATTTTAATTGTATAAATTTACTTGTATACATGTCAACAGTTACAATTTACAAATAAAATTTACTGTAATTTACTTGTAACTGGAGGCCCGAGCCACACACACACACACACACACACACACACACACACACACACACACACACACACACACACACACACACACACACACCTGTCATAACACCAGGGGCTCACTGGAGGTCAGGGGTCAAGAATGGACAGCTGACGAGCCATATACCTGAAATAGCACCAATAAAAATTGGCTGAGTGAGCTGGTTATGGATCAACCAGGTTATTGGTTCTGGCCGGCTGTGTGGGTGGGGACCCCGATAGGAGTAAAAGCCAGACAAAGAAGGATCGAAAATAAAGAAAGAGGAACAGTGAAAATTCAGAGGAGGAGGATGACAGAGAAAAGAAGAGAAAGAGAGAGAGAGAGAGAGAGAGAGAGAGAGAGAGAGAGAGAGAGAGAGAGAGAGAGAGAGAGAGAGAGAGAGAGAGAGAGAGAGAGAGAGAGAGAGAGAGAGGGGGGGGGGGGGGAGGAATAACGAGAAGGATAAAGGAACCAGAGAATCAAAAGAGATGGAAGAGAGGAAGATAGAAGAAAGATGGAAGAGGAGGGGGAAAGAAAGGGGAGGGAGAGGTGATGGATAGTGAAGAGTGTGATGAAGAAAAGGAAAGAGAGAAAGAGCGATAAAGAGGGATAAAGCATGTGATATTGAAACATGAAGAGATAGTGAGAGAGAGAGAGAGAAGTGAGATAGAGGAAGGCTAGAGAGATGGAGATAAGAAGATAAAGATAAAGAGTAGTAGGAGGAGGAGGAAATGACAAGTGCAGGAAATATATAAACACACTGTATACAAGCAGCCAGATACAGGCAGACAGGATACACGCAGACAGATACACGCAGACAGGATACAGGTAGACAGGATGCAGGCAGACAGGATACACTCAGACAGATACAGGCAGACAGGATACACTCAGACAGATACAGGCAGACAGGATACACTCAGACAGATACAGGCAGACAGGATAGAGATATAGTGTGTGTGTGTGTGTGTGTGTGTGTGTGTGTGTGTGTGTGTGTGTGTGTCTGTGTGTGTGTGTGTGTGTGTGTGTGTGTGTGTGTGTCTGTGTGTGTGTGTCTATTCTACTTGTGTCAGTATGACAGTGCGCGCGCGTGCATGCGTGCCAGCACTATTCCCACCACCCAGACACACACACACACACAAAACCTCACTTCTCTCACAGTTTACCAAGACAAACATCAAACAAAAACAACAATAAAACAACGACAACAAAAGCAGTACTCAAGAACAACAGTAAACATTAAAGATTCATCTAAGGAAAACACGAACAAAAAAAACAGCAAACCAATTTCACATCAACCTGTGTATTGTTAGTCTCAAACGAACACAATCAACAAAGGACGGATACGAACACTTGTTTGTCGAACAAACACGTCAGTAATTATCAAGAGAAAAGGATAAGTTAGAAAGGCAATTTAACATCAATTGACTCATTGTAAGATAATAGTTGAGATGTATTTTGAAGGAAAGGTATTTGTCTGTCAGTCGTATTTGTCTGTCAGTCACCACAGCGACGTGTTGACACCACCTTAGGCACTTGCTGACATGTGAGGCTGGCACTGTGGCCCTGGATGGTTGGCACTATGGTCAGGCTGGCTGGCTGGCTGGCTGGCTGTGTGGCCTCATGGCTGGCTGGTTGGCTGACAGTGTGGTCTTATGGCTGGGTGGCTGGCTGGCTGTGTGGTCTCATGGCTGGCTGGCTGGTTGGCAGTGTGGCCTCATGGCTGGCTGGCTGGCTGGCTGGCTGTGTGGTCTCATGGGTGGCTGGTTGGCTGACAATGTGGTCTTATGGCTGGGTGGCTGGCTGGCTGTGTGGTCTCATGGCTGGCTGGCTGGCTGGCAGTGTGGCCTCATGGCTGACTGGCTGACAGTGTGGCCTCCTGCCTGACTGAGAGCGTGGCCACACGTAATATCAGTCATTCGCTCTCCCCACTGTCATTACAGAAGCCAAGGAACAATTGCAAAGATCGAGGCGGGGATGCAAGCAATCGTTTAGGCATCAATACGAGACAACGAGGAAGCACAAGCATTAACCGGGTTTCAACACCAGCCAAATATAATTGTAGAAATGAATGAAATAAGGCAAAAGGGGCTACATGGATGCACATCAAGCAGTGTTATCAATATCAACCACGACGCTTTTGTTATGTATGAAGTCATACATGTATGTATGTATCTTATGTATACCGCCATACATAAGATACGGGATTCAGTTCCAGTCCCGTGGTATGGAATTAGCATTATTTACTTGAGAAAAGAAAAGGAATGATAGAAGTATTGATAAAGATGATAAAACAGAATGAAAACAGGATGATAAAAGTAATCCCAGGAAATAGAAATCTTGCTTACATAAAGAGAATCAAAGCACATAATTTACTCTAAAAATGCCGATGAAGAAGTGGTGTTTGACTTGGAGATTGGATGATTGATTGGAAGGTCTTTCTGGTGTGTGATTGACCGGATGTGGTTGGGATCAGTATGTAGGTTAGAGCCACCAGGTAAGTCATGAAGGTTGACTGGTTAACTGGCTGGTGAGCATGATTGGAATCTTCTTTGTTGGTCAGATGACTGATTTTAAGCTGACTGGGATATGTTCTAGTTGACTGGGATATGTTCTAGTTGACTGGGACATGTTCTAGTTGACTGGGATATGTTCTAGTTGACTGGGATATATTCTAGTTGACTGGGGAGGTGTGCTGGTTGTGTATCTAGGTGGGTGGTTAGTTGGTTAGTTGGTTGACAGGATATATAGCCTGTTGGTTATACATTGTGGTTGAGGGTTTGGCTGATTGCTGGTTGGATGGTAAGCTGGGTTGTTAACTAGCTGAGTAGCTCTCTTGCCTCAGCAGATGGCTGGTTAATTGGGCAGGTAACTGGCACCTTAAACAGTTGACTGGTTACTTGTGCAGGCGACTAAGTGGGTGGGAATGTAGTTGATTGGCTAGTCAAAATGCTGGTTGCTTGTTGTTGATTGGCCGGACAAATGACAGATTGGTTAGTTCTCTGGCTGGTTGAATTGTTGGTTGACTGCGCTATGTGTTGGTTGACTGCGCTATGTGTTGGTTGACTGGGCGGGTAACTGGTTAACTAGGTAGTTAGACCTGTTCCTGACTCCTGGCTAGGGGGGTGTCTTATCACCCTTAGCTTGAGTAGTTGAGCTCAAGTGCCTCACCTGGAGTAGCTCATGTAACATATGTTGATAAAACTCAACATATGTAACTACGGTACATCCTAGTGTGTGTGTGTGTGTGTGTGTGTGTGTGTGTGTGTGTGTGTGTGTGTGTGTGTGTGTGTATGTGTGTGTATGTGTGTGTGTGTGTGTGTGTGTGTGTGTATGTGTGTGTATGTGTGTGTGTGTGTGTGTGTGTGTGTGTGTGTGTGTGTGTGTGTGTGTGTGTGTGTGTGTATGTGTGTGTATGTGTGTGTGTTTGTGTGTGTATGTGTGTGTGTGTGTGTGTGTGTGTGTGTGTGTGTGTGTGTGTGTGTGTGTGTGTGTGTGTGTGTATGTGTGTGTGTGTGTGTGTGTATGTGTGTGTGTGTGTGTGTGTGTGTGTGTGTGTGTGTGTGTGTGTGTATGTATGTGTGTGTGTGTGTGTGTGTGTGTGTGTGTGTGTGTGTGTGTGTGTGTGTTTGTGTATGTATGTGTGTGTGTGTGTGTGTGTGTGTGTGTGTGTGCCAGGGAGCAAACACCACCAACACCTGTATAAATCAGTAGGGGGAATATCCCCCCTGCCCCTAACCCCCCCCCCTCACACAAGCATACAACAAAACCCTAAACTTCCTACGAAAAAAAAATCCAGAGAATATAATGTGGGATATTTCCCCAGAATTTCCCTAGACGTGGGATGATGCTGGGGGATTCAGAGCCGCGTGTCTCAATGTTGCGTCAACATCTCTTGGTATGACCTGCCAGTCTCCAATGTAAACAACCTCATAACACGGCAAAAAAATGTCGTGTTTGGCTTAGTGGAAGAAGATCAGGAATGCAAAGATGGAAATATATATAAAATTATTGGTTCAGGAAGAGGAAATCATTCGATTTCATGACGCAATTTGGCTTTGATACGCGCGCATGCGCGAGTGAATCATGGTCGTTGGCTGCTTGCCACGACGTTCTGAGAGTCGTGGGAGGTTATCTTGTTATCATAACCAACAACTGGGAGGCCAGTTGTTGGTTATGCCATCACTACCGACCAATCACGCTGTCTCATGGTTCAAGACGTCCGGTCATATCACATTTTGAGTCAAAAGGACCAATCACCTTGCATCATGGATCAAAATAACCAATAAGAACGCAAGAATAATGAAAACTGCAAACCCAATGGCCCATAGTAGGCACCCACTATTTATATCCACCCAAACTCTTTCATGTAGGACAAAGGCTGCACTAACGCGCAAGACACAGATCACTAAGAACTATAAATGACCCCACCAGGATTCGAACCCATGCCGCTCAGGATCACCTCTACGTCTACACAATACTGTGACCACCACAGCAATGATAGTCTATAAGGATTTGTTAGTCCTGGTGCTTAATACAAATTCTCAACATGCTCAACATACTTATTATTCTCAACATGCTCAACATACTTATTATTCTCAACATGCTCAACATACTTATTATTCTCAACATGCAATCAACAAGAGCAGTTGCATTAAATGCAAAATCCACAACGCCTACAATACTGGCTTGGTAACAAGCCCCTGTCACCAAACCAGTATTTACCCAGGTCTTTCCTAAATTTAAACTTGAACATTTTATATCCACTGGTTCGAATTTGATTTTGCTATATTTAAAATCTTATTCTATCCCCTTAATCATTGATTTATGTAGTACAATCATCTTACTCCTTATCCTTCGTCTTTCAAGATAATGTAAGTTAAGCTTATGTAATCTCTCTTAATAAGAAAGGTTCCTAATGCCTGGAATTAACTTTGTCATTGTTTCTTTTTACTAGTATTGCCTTGTAAAATTGATGTATATATGATATATATTGTATTTTGTTAAATAAAGATACAAAAAAATAGTCCAGAGACCAAAACTGAACTACATTATGTAAATGGTGCGGAACATTGGCACGATGAAGGGGAAGACTAACATTAGATGTGATGCAACAAACACTTATGAAAACAAATCCCAGTGTTTTGTTTGTCTTATTCTGCACACTTGTGTATTGATTTGTTTGTTGACTTAAGATCCGTACTAATGATGTCACTTAGATCTTTATCGCACTGAGTTCTTCGCAATTTTGGCTAATGTATGGGAATTGTATTATTATTATTATTATTTCCTTATATCAGAACCCCTGAAGATTTCACATGAACAAATCCACAAAGGCCGTGACGAAGATTCGAACCTGCGTCCGAGAGCATCCCAGACGCTGCCTTAATCGACTGAGTCCTCGTCACGGCCCTTGTGGATTTGTTCATTTGATGTATCACGCAATTGTGATTTCTGTGTGTAGTGCCCTAAAGATGTCATTATTAAACGCCATCTGGCAACTTTTCGTTCATTTTGAAACCTCCAGATTGCCTTGTAAAATCTACTTCGAAGATGGAATAGATGTAGATGAGAACTTAATCATTAAGGAAACTGCTGAAGAACCATTGGCCACATTTCCACAAAGGTGATTTTAATGGACAAAGAATTTTGGGGGGGGGAAGGATAGACATGAGAGAATCATGTACCGGAAGTGGACAGGAATGAGACGTGAACCAGACGAACTGGTGACGTCACAAGGGATTGTGATGTAGATTTAAAACATAACTTATTTACAAATATTGGTATCAAAGCCCAAGAATGTAGAATACCTTATAAATATATTATATCGAATAATATCGACCCCAAGTGGATAAACCCGTTCTAAGGAACCTTATAGGCATAGAGAAAGCTTTGTACAAAGGGATTAGGAATAGGGAAGTCAATCTAGAACAAGTGTAAAGGAGGAATGTATATGTTTATCTCTCAGAATGTTCGGTAATACGTTTATTGTTTGTGATGTGTGTCTATGTATGTATTAACACGATGTACTGAACGAGGTGAGAATAGCTTGAGCTACCTCATCCCTTTGTGTATATTTTATCTCAATAAACTTATTTCAATTTCAAAATCTAGAACAACAATTTGCATAACTAGCTAGAAATAATACAAAATGAAATAATCAAAGACAAAAGAAACCATTAAGTAAGGTAAATCAAGACAAAGACTTGACAAAGACTTGGCTAAAGAAAACACAGACCATTAACAACTGAGACAGGTCAGATAACTGATAATGATAAAGAGATGAGTAGTATTGAAAACAAAAATATTTTGTCTCTGTATTTACTAAAGAAGAACTTAGCATTATGTTAATACGTGTGTGTGTGGCCGGTGGTGTTCCCTGAGACCGAACCAGGTGTTGAATATACATTTAGATCATTGAAATTCATCTGTTGTATAATATGATCATTTACAAAATACATTAATAAAATATATCAAATCATTTTTTAACGTGCACGCTTTTGTCTCTTAAAATAATTTACATAATGCAATTATTACAAATTATTCACCTTGTGGAGGAACACAAGTTTTAACTTACTAAGCGATGTCCCTTCTCCCCCCCCCCAACAATGGGTCGAACTGACACCCACAACAGCTGCCTAACTCCCAGGTGAACAGAGACATCAGGTGTCAGGAAACTCGGATCCATTGTGAACCAAGGCCTTATAGCCTACTGTGCTCCAGAAGGGAATATATATATATATATATATATATATATATATATATATATATATATATATATATATATATATAATATATATAATATATATATATATATATATATATATATATATATATATATATATATATATATATATATATATATATACAATTATTTTTATATGCTTGCAAAGCTAGCAAAAATGTTGACTTAATTTTTTTTACTAATAAATATCAGTGATAATTGACCGAGCAGAGGCATTTTAATTATTTACTGTTGCCAGTTGCCAAAGGAAGAAAATTCGCCGTGATGCCATAACTGACAGGTATGATTGGGGCATGAAAAGTATATTGAGCATCAAAATCATGCCCATGATAAACTATATTGACCCTTGTCCATCACAATTCAGGCTTTAGAAAATTTTGAAATCCTCTCGTAACGTGGCCACCAGAGCTTTAAGGCATAACTTTGTTATTATTATCAAAATATATTGTGGTAATTTCTTTGAGTTTGTTATATTTTGATTAGTTGCTTGGGTTTGATTAGTTTTAATTTATTGTGTTTTTTTTTAACATTTTAGTGAGATGAATGGTGACCACCGTTTTCTTAAGATATTATAGGCTCAGCTTATGTTATGTTCAGTTCTATAATTCCTGATGCTATTGTGTGGTCAGAATGATTCAATTATTTAAAATAGCCGAAGGCCTATTGGACCAGGCGAGGCAGCTCCTATTCGTATCCACCTAAACTCATCTCTCTCTCTCTCTCTCTCTCTCTCTCTCTCTCTCTCTCTCTCTCTCTCTCTCTCTCTCTCTCACCCTACTACGCACAGCGACGGGGAACTGAGAGGCTGGTAAATCCACTGATTTAGAGTGGTAGAATAATCCAGCAATACCAATCCATACGCAACAGTCGAGCAGAGATGATCTTACTGTGAGGGGGGCATTATTTGGATCTGGTTAGGTCCAGAAATGTCACCGTGGAGGGGGCTTCACGGTACCCAGCACGTCCCGACATAGTCGCTACGCCACACGCACCGTAGCTGTGGAACTCACTAAAACCGCACATCCGTGAGACAGTGAGAATGATGAGGCTACGAGATGTCTCATAACAGCTGTGACATGAGGGAACTTGTGAGTTGCTAGTTAACTCATGTAGATGGGATATGAAGAGCAGAGTGCATATTGGAGCAACAGGTGTGAGTACTGGCAGGAACTGGGGAATGGGATGGCAGGGTTGATAAGTGGGAAAAAGGGGGGGGGGACAGGGTGATGGGTGCAGGAAGTAGGGTGAGGGAGAGATTTGGGTTGAGTTGGGCGGAAGGGAATGATATTGAGGTTAGGGTATATTATGTGTTGGGTGAGATGAGAAGCATGGTGAGGTTTAAGGTGTGACATATAATGGGTGAATGGTGTGTGTGGTGGTATGAATGGTTCAGAGAATGGGGCAAAATGGCTTAGGAAATGAGAGCAAGGAGGAGAGGGCCTCCTTGGTGCCTCTAGCGAAACACCTGACGAGTTATAATTAGTGAGTGACAGGTGTGTGGGAGGCCATCTGTTCAACGTGGGGGGGGGGGGGGGTAGGGGGGACAGACAATGGAAGATAGACAAGAGAGAGATAGAGGGGAGAGAAGCTACAAATCAGACCAAATTAAAGAAATTAAAAAAAAATGCATAAACCTGCTAGGATAGGACATAGTAAGCTACAGTTACGACTGAAAATACACACTTGATGATGATAACTTTACATAATATTTCGTACGAGACAGATATACAGATGGTTGAAAAAATATGTATTGCATCTCGTACCTCCTCGACAGCAGTGGTTGCAAAACATTACAAGAAGCGGACCGTGTCTCTCCAATTTGAGTATGCAGTGCTCTCCTGGGCCGCCTGCCGCTCATCATTTATCCAAACTGAATATGCTAAAGAATCATGCGAGAAGACTCATTTCTAGTCCTGACCTGTTTTGGGTGGACTGACGAGTCCACCAGAAACCTTGTGCACTCATGTTAGAGGTCTTACTATTATGCACAAGGCAAGTTGTTCTCAAGATTCCCCCGCCTGGCCCAAGTGGCGCCGACAGCCAGAAGACGGCACCCACAACTCAAGACGCTCAGCCATCAACAGCTTCATGATGGCAACGCCATTCTCAAGAACAAGAGAGAGAGAGAGAGAGAGAGAGAGAGAGAGAGAGAGAGAGAGAGAGAGAGAGAGAGAGAGAGAGAGAGAGAGAGAGAGAGAGAGAGAGAGAGAGACAGACAGAGAGAGAGAGGGGCCGGAGTGACAGAACCCACTCATACAGACAGGGCTAACCTATCTCACAGAAAACGAGCCAGGGGGGGGGGGCACACAGAGATCACCACCTAAAAATTAGGATAAATATATTCATCATCAGTTTATCAAAAGTAATGACAAAGTTAACGCCTCCTGAATATTCAGTTCCAGTAACGTATATATACTGTGGACGGAGCGTGTTGGCATAACTGCCAAATGATTGCCAACAGATGGCCCCCATATTTAGCAGCGATGCATTTCCCCCTCTCCACACAAAATAATCCTCGATGCTCTTTGTTTTCCAGCAGCGGGAGCACGCGGGTTGGTTGGTGTTTCAGCACAAATATCACGGAAGGTGCCGGCGCCGGTGGGGGAGTGTGTGTGTGTCTCGCCTTGCAGACATTATCAGCCCGTACCGGAACTGGAATGCGGAGGCATGAGCACATGGAAGTGGATGGGGGAATGTTCCAGTTCAGTTTGTATGGGAAGATTCCCGCCACGTTCACATACGAGGCTTTTTTCAGCCGCGTTCACACACAGCTTCCAGCCGCGTTCACACACGAGGCTTTTACAGCCGCGTTCATACACAGCTTCCAGCCGCGTTCATACACAAAGCTACCAGCGGCGTTCACACACAAAGCTACCAGCGGCGTTCACACACAAAGCTACCAGCGGCGTTCACACACAAAGCTACCAGCGGCGTTCACACACAAAGCTACCAGCGGCGTTCACACACAAAGCTACCAGTGGCGTTCACACACAAAGCTACCAGCCGCGTTCACACACAAAGCTACCAGCGGCGTTCACACACACAAAGCTACCAGCCGCGTTCACACACAAAGCCTTCAAGAAAATGTAGCATTTTTCGTGGAGATGTTGGCACCGAGTCGTTGTTATTGTTGAGTTTACGTTCTGTGGTTTATTCCGCGATCTTGTTATTGTTCTCTGTTCTCGCCTCTCCCTCCGCTGGCCCTCTTTCTCTCCCTCTTTATCTCTCCTTCCTTCCTCCTCTTCTCCAGTGAATTTTCTTCTTGTTTCTGAGACTTTCTCTATTTTTTCTCCCCCTGTTTTTCTTCGGTAATTTTTATCACTGTCCCAAATCCTGCTTTTCAGCTTTTCTCTGACTATTTCTCCCCGTCTCGCTCCATGTATCTCTACTGTCTTACTGTCCCCTGGACGGGTCTTCTTTACCGTTGACGGCATCGGCTCACCTCGGGAGGAAGGGATGTAAACACTGTAGGTAGAGGCGTGTGATACGAAGCCAGTAGGTCCGCACAGCTGAGTATCAGTCTCCAGGTCACCTTATCCTGACCCACGGCCTTATCTAGGCCCCACACAGAGAAAGAGTGGTAAGCATTATGCTTGCTGGGGAAGCATAGATGGGGAAGGAGGTAGGAGTGACAGGAAAAGAGAGTACCTAACCATCAGAAAACAGCGGTTCATGGTGAGGGGTGAAATGCCACAGATGCGAGACGTCACCAGCGGAGTCCCACGGTGTTCAGTACAAACATGCAGTCTGCTTCTCATATATATATATATATATATATATATATATATATATATATATATATATATATATATATATATATATATATATATATATATATATATAAAAGAAAGCATAGCTCATTCCTCTCGATGTCTGCTTATGATTGAACAAAAATTGAGCAGGATTAAGACAAGAAGAAGAAGAAGAAGCAAGAGACTGTCTAATGACTAAGACAAACTGAAGGAATGGTCCAACAAATGGCTACTAGAGTTTAACTGAAATAAATGTAAAATAAAGTGCAAAGAACAAAAGGTGAGACACAAGGTACCAAATGAGTGATGGAATATATCATGGATGAGACAGAAAGAAATATTTAGGAGTTGGTATCACAACGGATCAATCTCTGAAGCCCACGACAAGTGGGTATCATCAGAGACTTATGCTAGGTTGGCCAACATAAGAGATGGCTTTAGAAATAATTATAACGAAGCATTCAGGTCCCTGTTAATCACGTATGTCAGTCAACCTCTGGAATATGCAGCTCTAGAATGGAGTCATCTAAATAAATAAAATATGAAGTTTGAAAAAATTCAGAGGTTTACCACCAGACTAGTTCCAGAGCTAAGAGGTATGGGTTATAGGGAAAGTCTAAGATGAACTAAACCTCAGGTTGCTGGAAGACAGAAGAGTTAGAGAGACATGATTACCACATACAATATTTTCAGGGAAAGTTATAGGGTAGACTCAGTTTTACCTGTGGTTATAACAGAGCCCAACAGGCTTAGGGACCTGTGCATCAATTGATGCACAAGCTAAGCGACTGGAACAAAGCCACGAAGCTCAACCCCCAAGAAAAACAAAATAGGTGAGTAAACACACAACCACACACACGCAACCAACCATCCACCCACACACACACACGCAACCATCCATCCACACACACACACACACACACACACACACACACACACACACACACACACACACACACACACACACACCATGTAAAAGACACATCAAACACTTTATCTAGCATACATAAATATGTGTATCTATGTATTTTACGTATATAGCTTAGCCTAGCATTTTAAAAGCACTACAATCACCTTCTGTGGTTGATTGTTCAATAAATCCCTGAACTATATGTTTAACAGATCTCTCACTCTGTCCATGGAGGACAGAAGAAAATGTATATATGCTGGTTAGCATTGTAAACATGTGGCCACGTCTGTGGTAGAAAATAATAATAATAAAAAAAACACCCACACACACACCTACACATACACATATCCACACACAGGAGGGTCTCGCGGCTGAGTAGATAGCACTTGGCAGCTGTAGTCCTAAGGACCCGGGTTCGATTCCCGGCCGAAGCAAAAATAAATGGGCAGAGTTTCTTTCACCCTGATGCCTCAGTTCGCCTAGCAGTAAACAGGTACCTGGGAGTTAGCTGTTACGGGCTGCTTCCTGGGAATGTGTGCGCGTGTGTTAGAGAGAAATATATGAAGTAGACATAACAGAGGACGAATAGAATAGTTAGAAAGGCGGGGTCCAAGAGCTAATAGCTCGATTCTGCAGGGTCAAATAGTACACACACACACACGTTTAAAAAGCGTCGAGCACTTTTATAATAAACACCGAGGAGGAAAGAAACAAAAAATGTGGTAATCCCCCTGATTGACAGTCTGATTTTCAAAAACTAATTCACCCCGCGACTGTCTGAGATTGAGAGGTCGATTGAAAGTGGCAAGATGAATGGAATTATTCAGACAACACAGACACAGTCGAAGTGACTTATACATCTTATACAAAAGGAGAGAGAGAGAGAGAGAGAGAGAGAGAGAGAGAGAGAGAGAGAGAGAGAGAGAGAGAGAGAGAGAGAGAGAGAGAGAGAGAGAGAGAGAGAGAGAGAGACAGAGAGAGAGAGAGAGAGAGAGAGAGAGAGAGAGAGAGAGAGAGAGAGAGAGAGAGAGAGAGAGAGAGAGAGAGAGCTCCGACCTCCACACTCGCTCACAGTTCATGCCGGTAGCTGGAGGCAGGTCTTGGAACACACTACCTAATTATATCTTGAATTTCCTACTTCTGGGAATAAATCTTCTCTGTAAAATTTAAATCATTTTAAGAAGTTAGGTTTCATGAGATTATATAATGAGCGGCTCTTTAATGTGGCTTATTATGTGAAAATTATGCACATCACAGCCTTCAAATACCCGAGAGAGATGTCGGTGCTCTAACTATTATGGATAACATAAACATTTTCAAACTTCGCCACCTGGCCCAACTTCGTGGACAACCAAGAGTTGGCAACCACATCACAGGGCGCTCAGCCATCAACAGCCTGATGCTGGCTGTGTCATTCTTAAGAATATGACTCCAGTGATCATTCATTCATGGTCTAACTCATTTTCAAACATGTTCGCTCAATACATATCTGTGAAGTCCAGGCATCTGACTATATGAAGGATCTGCTACATAGTTTGCTTAAGCTAAATCTTGTTGCTAACATAATTCAACTTAACATTAAATTAGTATATTCCTAACAGAAACACAAATTATATGATCAAATAAATGAGTTTCTAGGTTTGAACTGACGTAGGATAACAGCTCTTGCTTGCATTTTCATCAGAAGCGTTAACACCATACCTAAGGAACGCTCGTTTTAAGTATATCCCATGATATACATCCCTTGATATAGATCCCTTGATATAGATCCCTTGACATAGATCCCTTGATATACAATTCCTGATATAAAGGAGTCCCTGATAAACAGCTCCTGATAGCCTTCTACTAATGTTCAACCCCTGATATACAAGCCCTGACATACAAAATCTAATATACAGCCCTTGATATAGAGCCCATGGTATATAACCTCCGATATACAACCACTGATATACAATCGTTGATAAATCGTCCCTGATATAAAGCCCCCCTGATATGCAACTCCTGATATACAATACCTAATATTCAGCCCTCTGATATACAGTTCCTGATATACAACCCCTGATATATATATATTAGCCCCTACTAAGCATGAGGGGGCAAGGAAGTCACTAAACTTCCCAATACACTTCCTAATATTAACATTTATATAATCATCTCATCGTGTGAGAGCTCAGGAAAGACTCCCAAGGCCCCAGGACTCAGTATTTATGTGTCCTTACTTGCGAAGCCTGTACATCTTTTCTCAAACATGGCGGCTGAGTTTCCTATACGAGGGCGTCTGTAACAATCACATCCTCTGGTTCTCATGTCTTCACAGCGTTGTCAAGCTAGTTTAATAGATACAGACAACGATGTTGTGATTGAGGAATGATGTACTGGTTTCGTAAATGAGTAAGTCAATGGCAGCACCAACAATACTAAATCCCATTTTTCTTGACAGCATCTCACAAGGAGGTCATTTACACCATTTAAACCCTTATTTTAGTGCCATTTCGTCTCTGTTTAATGCTATGACCGCCAGAGATCTTTAAGTTCCACGTCAAAGCCCTAACGACCCGACCCCACACCTAAAGACCGTTCTGTTAACGACCATTAGGCTTTAATTACCCAACTCTCTAACTCCTAAAAGCAACAAAGACATCATTAACCATCATAACGGCCTAAACAAACCAGCCATTACCTCCTGGTCATTCAAGACTCTAACGAGGCAGTTAGAGTCGCGTTTAGGTCACGGCATAAAGCCTTAATTGCCCCAAGCGGCATATCATGCTCGCTAACCGGTTACTAGCGAGCCTGGTATACTGGGTGGTATGGTGGTATGTACCCTCCTGCCTCCCAGGTCATGGTACGGGCTATACACCTTGTATGATCACTCAGGGAACACGGAGCGAGCCATACACCTTGTATGATCACTCAGGGAACACGGAGCGAGCCATACACCGTGTATGATCACTCAGGGAACACGGAGCGAGCCATACACCTCGTATGATCACTCAGGGAACACGGAGCGAGCCATACACCTCGTATGATCACTCAGGGAACACGGAGCGAGCCATACACCGTGTATGATCACTCAGGGAACACGGAGCGAGCCATACACCTCGTATGATCACTCAGGGAACACGGAGCGAGCCATACACCTTGTATGATCACTCAGGGAACACGGAGCGAGCCATACACCTCGTATGATCACTCAGGGAACACGGAGCGAGCCATACACCGTGTATGATCACTCAGGGAACACGGAGCGAGCCATACACCGTGTATGATCACTCAGGGAACACGGAGCGAGCCATACACCGTGTATGATCACTCAGGGAACACGGAGCGAGCCATACACCGTGTATGATCACTCAGGGAACACGGAGCGAGCCATACACCTTGTATGATCACTCAGGGAACACGGAGCGAGCCATACACCTCGTATGATCACTCAGGGAACACGGAGCGAGCCATACACCTCGTATGATCACTCAGGGAACACGGAGCGAGCCATACACCTCGTATGATCACTCAGGGAACACGGAGCGAGCCATACACCTCGTATGATCACTCAGGGAACACGGAGCGAGCCATACACCTCGTATGATCACTCAGGGAACACGGATACATAAACCGGAATGAGTATTGGTCACATCTGTGCACCAGCGATGGTGGTGAAGTCAAGTCTGGCCATATTGATCGTGTGGCTTCTAGCTCCACACGGTAATGTTCCGCTTCATCTATGGTGACTTCTATGTCACGCTGGGCTGCTTCTGGCCGCCTCTCATCTCCCAAGCCTGCTCTTCACGCTCTTTGGCTTGTGAAGATCTCCGGAAATCTTTTGCTGAGTTCCACACATACTTCCCTGTCGTTTTCTGTGTTTAGGTTCTGGGAGTGAAGCAGCTTGGTCTCATACAAGCTATAACCATAGAGTAAAGGTTGAGGTTGAACTAAGAATTCGTCACACATTTAGAGGTTGTAGTAAGAGGTGAGAGTTGTAGAACTTGTTAGAGGTTGTTAAGTGTGGTGGTTGTACTGGTGCTCGAGTTATAAGTGCCCAATCACTTGGGTTGGACGGTAGAGTGACGGTCTCGCTTCATGCAGGTCGGCGTTCAATTCCCCGACCGTCTACAAGTGGTTGGGCACCATTCCTTTCCCACCGTCCCATCCCAAATCCTTATCCTGACCCCTTCCATGTGCTATATAGTCGTAATGGCTTGATGCTTTCTCCTGATTGTGCGAGAGGTTGTAAGCCTTCCACCGTCTTATTGGGGTTGTAGATGACCCGAAATATTATGTCGGTGGTCCGGTAAGCTTTAAAATAACAATCGTCTGGTTGTAGGCAGTTGATCTACCAGACTGTGGGATGACGGATGCTTCAAATGTTATTCTTACAAACAATGTAGTTTTAAACATCATGGTAGGAGGAGGAGGAGGCCTGGTCGACGACCGGGCCGCGGGGACGCTAAGCCCCGGAAGCACCTGAAGGTAACATCATGGCAGGAGTCATGTGGGACGCTAGGGAGGTCGTGGTAAGGGTCACACACAGTAGGGTAATATGCGACAAATTGTGAATTGATTTTGGCAGTGATTGTGCACTGACCCGGCCGGCCGCCGGTCAACACCAGATTCCAAATTCCGCCAAAATTTGTGTAAGCTGTCGTTCAGTTGTGGTTTCGGGATGACCTTGCATGGACGCTTGTTGCATGTTGCAACGTGTTTCTTTTGTTCCTCTGGTCTGGGATGGGTGTTGTCTGTGTGTGTTACAGTGCAAAAGTTGAGCAAGAGATGCAACATCCTGGTTCCTGGTCGTAAATTGTCTTGTGACGGGATGAAGGTACCTGCTCTTTTCTTCCCTCCTCTGGATGGGGGTAGGTTCCTCGTCTGGGTCCACCTGTAGACCCCATCCTGTAGGCATCTTTCCCCTATGGAGGCACCTGTCTTCCTCCTGGAGCCACCTGCCCCCTCCTGGAGCCACCTGCCAGCTCCTGGAGTCACCTGCCCCCTCCTGGAGCCACCTGCCCCCTCCTGGAGCCAGCTGCCAGCTCCTGGAGTCACCTGCCCCCTCCTGGAGCCACCTGCTCCCTCCTGGAGCCACCTGCCCCCTCCTGGAGCCACCTGCCCCCTCCTGGAGCCACCTGCCCCCTCCTGGAGCCACCTGCCTTCACCTGGAGCCACCTGCCCCCTCCTGGAGCCACCTGCCCCCTCCTGGAGCCACCTGCCCCCTCCTGGAGCCACCTGCCCCCTCCTGGAGCCACCTGCCCCCTCCTGGAGCCATCTGCCTTCACCTGGAGCCACCTGCCCCCTCCTGGAGCCACCTGCCCCCTCCTGGAGCCACCTGCCCCCTCCTGGAGCCACCTACCCCCTCCTGGAGCCACCTGCCCCCTCCTTGAGCCATCTGCCTTCACCTGGAGCCACCTGCCCCCTCCTGGAGCCACCTGCCCCCTCCTGGAGCCACCTGCCCCCTCCTGGAGCCACCTGCCCCCTCCTGGAGCCACCTGCCCCCACCTGGAGCCACCTGCCCCTTCCTGGAGCCACCTGCCCCCACCTGGAGCCACCTGCCCCCTCCTGGAGCCACCTGCCCCCACCTGGAGCCACCTGCCCCCTTCTGGAGCCACCTGCCCCCACCTGAAGCCACCTGCCCCCACCTGAAGCCACCTGCCCCTTCCTGGAGCCACCTGCCCCCACCTGGAGCCACCTGCCCCCTCCTGGAGCCACCTGCCCCCACCTGGAGCCACCTGCCCCTTCCTGGAGCCACCTGCCCCCACCTGGAGCCACCTGCCCCCTCCTGGAGCCACCTGCCCCCACGTGGAGCCACCTGCCCCCTCCTGGAGCCACCTGCCCCCACCTGAAGCCACCTGCCCCCACCTGAAGCCACCTGCCCCTTCCTGGAGCCACCTGCCCCCACCTGGAGCCACCTGCCCCCTCCTGGAGCCACCTGCCCCCACCTGGAGCCACCTGCCCTCACCTGGAGCCACCTGCCCCTTCCTGGAGCCACCTGCCCCCACCTGGAGCCACCTGCCCCCTCCTGGAGCCACCTGCCCCCCTCCAGAGGCACAGTTTCATCTGGCGGGCCACGCCCTGCCGGAGACTTGTATAGGAAAGCCATCAAGCAGGAGGAGGAGGAGGAGGAGAGCCGGCAGTCAGGCCCCCAAGTTTTTCCATCATGATTTTCACTTTCCTTGTGACGTGTTGGCCCAAGTTCCCGACCTGAGCATCGCAGCGGCAAGACGAATGTTCCCTCCTCTCAACATTACCTAAAATACTTTAAGATTTTTTGGCGTGACTCTTTTTTTGTGAGGGATGTTGAATGAGGCGGCGTATGCGTGATCTTTGGTTATCTTCTTGAGGTTATCTTGAGGTGATGACGCCTTCCCCCTGCGGTTGTGTAGACTTCCAGAGGTTGTGAACTTGTAGTAATGTGGAGACTTCGTTATTGCTGGCAACGTTACGGCTTCCCTCTTCTCTCAGCGCGGCAATACACACAAAAATATCTCGCCAGGACGTGGTTTTTTTTTCATACGAAAATATGTTTTGTTCAGGAGCAGCATATAATTTTTTTGGGTGAACAACCTTACGAAAATCTTTATTTGTTTACCCCCCCAAAAATGACCAAAATCATTGTTTTCATGAACAGATTAACGCTATTTTTTATTATAAGCTTAACTACTTTTTTTTGTTTTTTTTTAGCCATAAGGACCCCTTGTAAACGGGTCATCAATTCTGGCCTACCATCGACCCCTGGCCAGCCCCAGAAAACGACCCCCCAACCCCCCCCCCCCCACCCCCCAAAAAATATCCCATAGTAACGAAGGTTCAAAACAAGTGATTATAAACCATTGACAAGTTTGGAGGGTTGTTCTCCAAAAAATTAATTCCCTTCCCAAATTTTTAGCAAATAGTTGAAATTAAGTTCGAAAGCCATTTAGGAGTGCAGGTGATTTTATTTTTAATGGAACAAGATTTCTGATTGCCAGGTGTTTTATTGATTTATTAAAAATATAATGATTATCATTTTATTTTTTTAGAGCGTAAATTGAGGGAATTTTTTTTTTTATATACAGGATTTCTTACAAACAACTTAATTACCAATTATTTCAAGTCTCATTGTACATATATATATATATTGTACATATATATATATATATATATATATATATATATATATATATATATATATACAATTATACATTTTCACAAATACACACAGATACACAGGTTTAGATAGACCCCGTTATTAAGTCCACAATAGACCCATAAGGAAGTCCAGCTGTCAAAATACCCATGAAGGTTTGAGCTATGTGAATACAACATATTTTGATTTAGTATGACGTAATTACCGAATTGGTCACAGTTGGTCATATGATAACTTGTGACCGCTCGTGCAGCGCTGCCAGACGCAAAGGTATGTTTACTAATTCAAATTAAACGTCCAAATCTAACCAAACCTAATCTACCCTATCAAGACCTATCCTAACGTAATCTAATCAGAGCTAACATAAGCTATCCTAGCTAGACCTTAATTTTTCTATCGTATCCTGACCAATCCTAATTTATGTTATTCGGACCTATCATACCCAGACCTTGCATAACATATTTTATCCTGATGGTACATATCCAATCCTATCCTATTGAAACCTTAACTAACGTATTTTATCTACTTATAGTCTTATATATTTATGTCCAGACCTATCCTTTCACATCCCATTTCCACCTAATCTCGCCTCTACAATCTTAATCTAATTTAATGTGTCTTATCCAAATTTTCTTAAACACATGCTATCCACATCAACTCTAACCTGTCCTATATAAATCTAACCTAATATACCAGATCTAACCTAACCTAACAAATATCTTATATATAATTAATAAAACACCGATCAAAATGTAGCTTAATCTATCCTATCCAGTACTAACCACAGGTATCCTATCCTCACCAAATCTAACCTATCATATATATAGATCTTACCTACTTATCAAAATCCCCCTCTAACCTAATTTATACTATCCAAACCGAGCCTAAGAATCAAATCAAATCTTAACAAATCTAATCTTTCTGGATCTAACACCTTTTGGACCTAACCAAAACTATACGAACCTAACATAACATATAATATTCTGTCCAAGCTGAGTTTCCCACTATCACACCTCCCGGCACCACATTTTCAGAACTATATTTTTCCACTACTCTCGTAGCCAATTTATTTTTCGATACATTAATTTTTTTCCAATAAATGGGACAAAAGTTTAATTCACAATAATAAAATGCACATTTTCCCTGGTCCACTAACTTTTTCACCGGAGCCTGAGCTGTGTGTGCAATACGTGGAGACTGGCTCCATGGAGCTGACTGTGTGTGTGTATATATATATATATATATATATATATATATATATATATATATATATATATATATATATATATATATATATATATATATATATATATATATATATATATATATACCCCTTCAATATATAAAATATATATATATATGTGTGTATATCACGAAAATAAACACGTGATTAAAAATGTGACAATGTCAGACCACGGAGGAAAAATGAAACAGGAATTTCCTTAAGTACTTTCGTATATTAATACATCTTCAGAAGGAGTGAAGACTCCTTCTGAAGATGTATTAATATACGAAAGTACTTAAGGAAATTCCTGTTTCATTTTTCCTCCGTGGTCTGACATTGTCATATATATATATATATTATACAGGTACAGGTCCCACTACAATCAACAACAGCAGGGACAAGCACCACTACAATCACAGGTAGAGCGAGCAACGGTCAACAATTAGACAGTTATCAGGGAGAGAAACGACCCATTCGTTTCACAATTACAAAGGTTTAAAAATTCTCACCATCTCTCGTAGCCTTACTGTAAATTCTCCTCTCAGTGAGAGCTATTAGCAGTCTTATCTTCCTAATTCCAACGCATTATAGGGAATTAAATGCTTTTGCTCACTGCTGAGCCTTATCCCTTTGTGAGTGATGGTTGAGGGGGGGGGAGAGTGGTGCGGGTGGGTAATTACCTAAGTGTATACTAGATGAGAGCTACACTCGTGGTGTCACGTCTTCCCAGTACTCTTTGTCGTGTAACGCATTGAAACTATTGACGGCTTTGGCCTCTGCCACCTTCTCAATAAACTTGTTCCAACCGTCTACCAATCTGTTTGCAGTTTGTGTGAGTCTGTGTGTGTGTGTATACTTACCTAGTTGTACTTGCGGGGATTGAGCTTTGGCTCTTTGGTCTTGTGTGTGTGTGTGTGTATTTACTATTTGTGTCTGCAAAATCAAGCTATTAGCTCTTTGACCCCGCCTTTCTAACCAATCTTTTTTCCCGGAGTTGGGAAGGGACAGGGAGGGGGGGAGGAATGGTGCCCAACCACTTGGACGGTCGGGGATTGAACGCCGACCTGCATGAAACGAGACGGTCGCTCTACCGTCCAGCCCAAGTGGCTGGGCATGTTGTGGAGGACGTGAAGTTGTGGTGCCGTAACCTCTCTCGTCACCCAACACACTACATTTTATATGTAGACATTGTCAGGCTCGCCAGTGCGCCTAGACGAGGTTCGTCAGGCTGCGAGCAGCTACGTCTAACAGCCTGGTTGACCAGTCCAGCAACCGGAAGGCCTGGTCGAGGACCGGGCCACGGGGACGCTGAGACCCGAACTCCTCGCACGGTAACCGCAAGGTAAGGAGGTTCAGGTGTCAGTAAGGTGTTTACATTAGAGCCGAAGAGTGACAGTTTCTGCCCAGAAAACATATTCCTTTGAGTATTTTATTAACCATTGATGATGGTTAATGTTATAGAAAACACTGAAGGGTTTGTTCTGTTTGTGTTGGTTCAGTATAATGAACACAATGTTCTGCTGAATGCAGGCGATGAGTCACAATAACGTGGCTGAAGAACGTTAACCAGACCACACACTAGAAGGTGAAGGGACGACGACGTTTCGGTCCGTCCTGGACCATTCTCAAGTCGATTCTGCTAAATGATGAATAATGCAGAGAATTAGGAGGACCAGCACATAAGTGTGTGCTGGTCCACTTATG